>NW_007246467.1:729621-730233 GCF_000164805.1 Carlito syrichta
CAAATGTTCTCTTTGGAACCAATGCGGGAGAGTTTCTAAAGGCTGACCGCAATGTTTCTGACAGTTCCCTTCACTCAAAGGAATGGGCAAATTCCACCGTGTCTTTATCTGCGCCTGACAAGGCACAGAGACAAGCCAGGGCTGGGAGCTTGCTTAAGATCCAAGTCAGGAAACCCTTAGAGCAAGAGAGTGCCTGGGCTTGTAGAATGAATACAAACCACACAAAATGGGAGGCAATTGGTTTTCAGATGGAGCAATCAGTGCGCAGAAAAGCCTTATTCGTTCCTATTAAGTAAGATGCACACCAATGTCACATTCACCTTTTTTCCTCTGATGTCATTTTTGACACAAAGACTTTGTGACATGCTTGACTCCCAAGCCTTGGCTCTCAACGTGACATTTGACAAATCATTCATTCATTTCTTTTCAACAAATATTTATTGAACAAACTCTGCTAGATGCCTGGAATACAAAGATGAATATCCACCTGGCCTTCTTTGAGAGGCTATTGGAGATAATAACAATCTCCCACATTTGCAGACAACTTCCAGTTTCCAAAGCATTTCATCTAATTTAATCCTCAGGGCCAGTCTGTCAGCGTGGAGATAAAGG
>NW_007246467.1:730514-731819 GCF_000164805.1 Carlito syrichta
TTCAACAAAGCCTACAAGGAAGACTTTCAAAGCAATGGCTCGGTGAGGCTAAAAAACAACAACAACAAAAGAACACTGGACAAGAAGCTAGGAGCTTTATAGCCAGGTTCTGCTCTGTGGCTTTTGGAAAATGAAAAAATTGGGCCAGATTACTGCCAAGCTGCAGGTAAAAAATTCTGCATGATTTACTGAGTAGGCCTGTTGTTTTGTAGTTCCTGAAAAAAGTAGGATCAGTTTCAGTTTTAGAAAATGCAATTGATTCTTACTTATAAAGGCATTCATTTAATTATCAAAATCAGGAAGGAATGTCATAAACAAAATAGCATTTCCAATGGCTTCTTATTTTAAGGTCATCTCTTACGTGTATTATGAGAATTATAAAGATGGAAGTATAATGTTTGAAACAAAGTAGACACTCCATAAACAGTTGCTTGATAGATATATAAAGATATGGAAGAATAAATGAATGAAGAACAGACGACTTTAGGGAGCAAAGAATAGAATTTTGAAGTAGTGACACACTGGAGAATACTAAGGAATATTTTTCTGAGAAGAGCAGTGAAGTAACTAGTGACCCCCCCAAAAAACCATATGACCCCAAAATAAAACCGGTTTGTGGGGTGGGGAGGGATGGTGGGGGCAGATCTGTCTACTTTAGTCCTACTACTTTTAAGCTTAGTTTGAGGATTTGCTGCTAATTAGCAGAGGCACCTTGACTGAGTCACCTGTGTTCTCTGATTCTAGATATTTGCCTTTGAAAGATGAGGTTGCTCCTCTTCCACCTTCAAGGATAGAACGATTCTGTGCAGATTCTAGTATCAGATTTAAACCCAGAGTCCCAGTTTGCATCAAAGTTATTTGCCATCTTCTGTCATTTGATGGCATCACATAAGCCACTTCCCGCAGTCTCAGCTCCTTGGCATTTTGGCCTTGTAGGCTCGCTCAGTGACAGTGATTCCAAGGCCAGGCCCTGTTGTACAGGCGCATAGCGGCACTAACTCCTCCACGAGCTGCCTGCCTTCTAAGGTCCTTCCTACCTCACCTGTCATCACCGGATCTAAGTAAAACAGTTTCCCCCTCATGATAACCCAGGTTCTCCATTCAAGGAGCTCAGGCTCATTTAGGACTTCCTGTTGACCCTTTGAGCATGACGCAGCAGCAGAGCAGATTTCCCTGAATTCACCCTTACTGTATCAAGGCCCCATGACAAAGTTGTCTATGATTCTCTACTGCAGTGGTTCTCAACCATGATGGGAGAATTGTCTCAGTCTTTGGGAAGACGTGAATGAATGCTTGAGTGATTGA
>NW_007246468.1:0-57174 GCF_000164805.1 Carlito syrichta
AGCTCTGTTTGAGGAGTAGGCTGCAATGCTGGGGTCCCCAGCCTCCCGGGGGCGAGAGTCAGAGACCCACTGCAGATCTCCCTTGCAGAGGGCTTCAGACACCGGGTTGCCAGGTCGCCATCTTGCCCCGCCCCCCTGGATTTTCAAAGTAAGGATCATATAGTCTGCAGAGAGGGATAGCTGAATTTTCTGTTTACCTATTTGGATACCCCTGATTTCTTTCTCTTGCCTGATTGCTGTAGCTAGGTCGTCCAACATTATGTTGAACAGGAGGGATGAGGGTGGGTATCCTTGTCTTGTTCCTGTTTTCAGGGGAAATGCTTCCAACTTTGGTTCACTGAGCAATATGTTGGCTGTGGGTATATCATAGATAGTTCTTACTAATTTGAGGAATGTTCCTTCTGTGCCTAGGTTCTCAAGGGTTTTTATCAGGAGGGGATACTAGGTTTTGCTGAAAGCACTTCTTATTTATCCTGCCAGAGAACCAGCATTTTGTTTTGTTGATTTTTTCTATGACATTTTTGTTTTCTATGTCCTATAGTTGGTACTTTATTTTGGGGATCTGGATTCTTCTGCTGAAATTAGGGTGTTAGTGGTCTTACCTTTCCAGCTACCTTAGGTGTGACATTAGACTGTTTACTCTTAACCTTTCTGTCTTCTTAGTGTGTGTGTGTGTGTGTGTGTGTGTGTGTGTGTGTGTGTGTATGAAGAGTTATAATCTTCCCTCCTATTGTTGCTTTTATGGCATCTCAGAGATTCTTGTAATGTTTTTTAATGTCTGTCTTAAAATAGTGTTGACCCAGGAATCACTCAGTCATATGTGATTTAGTGTCCCTGTCTTTATGTGTTTTGGGAGGATCTTGTTGGTAGTGATATATATTTTTGTTCAGCTGTGATCTGAGTTGATGCATGGTATTATGTCAAGCCTATGAATTTTTTCTATGGTTGATTTATGGCTGATATGTGGTCAATCTTGGATTATGTTCCATGTGGTGATAAGTAGAATGAAAAATCTGTGTTGTTTGGGTGGTGTTCTGTAGATATCTATTGAGTTCATTTGGTCAAGCCTCAAGTTGAGGTTCCAGATCTTATTGATTTTTACCTCAACAATCTATGTAGGGTCTTTAGTGAAATATCAAAGTCCCCAGTTATAATTGTGTTAGAGTCAATATCATCTTTTAGTTTACTTAGTAGTTGCTTTATAAATTCTGGTGCTTCTGTGTTAGGTACATAGTTGTTTAGCATCGATATTTCTTGTTGGTGGAGCTTTTGCCTCCATACAGACTCCCAGTCTTAACCCCTTGATCCGTTCTGAAATTGCTGCAGCTGTTTTTCAAAACCCTCTTAAACACAATTATATTGCTTTAAGTCAAAAGGCATCTTCTGGAAAGTCTTGCCCCTTGTATTATCTCCAAAATGAAGAGAAAATGAGGTTTATCCAGGTCTCTAGGTCTTTTCTCTTCACATAAGGAGCAGAAAGTGCCAGTAGGGCTTAGAGGTTATTACATGCAGTGTTGATGTGGACAGAACTCATTGTGACCCTAATACCATTGTGCAGCCATCTGACATACCAAAGCCAGCCTGTGTTTTTTATTTCTATGATGAGAATGTTTTTAGGCCTCTCTGGGATGATGCTCTTCTTACAGGCTATTAATAAAGATTAGGACTGTTCCATAGCTGACCAAATGCCACTAATGCCTTGAAGGTCTTCATTAAAGCCTAGAATATTTTCCGCCCTGGATATCCATGTCCTCTGAATAACTCTCTAAGGGATCCTGCTCTGAGTTCCAGCCTCTCATTTTCTGCTGGTTTATGGTGTTGTCACTGACTCTGTATCCCTCCTTATCCCTGTCTTAGTGTGAAAATGAGTCCACTCTACGAGTAAAGGATATCCACATTATATGGACCCCACAGCCACATGCTAGAGAGTGGCAGGTGTTATCCCTGGTACCAGCCTACTGGGGTAGAACCATCTCGCCCTTCACCAGCTTTCTGGACATCTACCAGGATGTTATCACAGCATCTGAGTTCATGGAATAACTGTTCAGTCGGTTAATGTCTGTCCACTCTAAGACACAGTCAGTGGTGACTCTGACATCTATTAGCTGTATTTAGGGATATCACAGCAACTGTTGAGCTCCAGGTTGTTCCTGGAAGACCATGAACCCCACAAGATTCTGTAGATATTAAGTGTCCTAAGACATGTCTTTTAGTACCTAGTGTTTGACTCTGTGGAAATACTGCTGGGTGTGCTGTGGTGGTTCATCTTGATTATTTTTCTCTTTTCCCTTACTCGAGAACCTCTTTGCAACATACCTCACTGACCTTCGTTCCTCTCTATCTGGAAAAGCACAGAGAATACACATCTCTTTTTTCATTTATTTTGTTCTTAAAGTTTACTTTTAATGGTTTTTAAAAAATTTGTTTTATTTTAAAGATGGGTATAATCAGGATTAGGAATTCAAGTGGTCATGGTACAGGTAAAGTTTGGGCCTCCCTTTGGCCCCCACTTTCACCTGGTTTGAGATCAGGTATCCTTCATTTGCAAGGAGATTTGAGATTCCTTCTAACTTGTCATTGTACTTGACGTAGACAGAATTATAGTCCCTGGATGCTGGCAGAAGCCCTAGGCCCACTCCCATATCTGAGAAGGTTCTTGGAAGTTCATTCATAAAACACATGTATTAAGCACTCACTTTTCTAAACAGTTGGTATAATTCAATGAAAACAGCAGATGCCAAACTCCAGGCTTCAATTCTACTTGATGAGTCACACACACATACTAGGCACCCTAAGAAGGTCATGGTCACAGTATGGTCTAGGTATGGAGGCATTCTTTTAGATTCTGACCATGATGACAGAGCCCTGAACAAGGCATAAAATGGGTGTACTTTGAGTCCAGAAGAAGGACCTCTTGCCACCCTAAAGTATGGAAAGATTCTATGGTCTTTGGCTGGGGAGTGACTGAAATAACCATGGGTCTCATACCTCTTAGGAGTTTCATAAGAAGTCTGCTTCTGGGGGATCCCCCACAAGAGTAAAGTATTCAGGGAGAGTTGTGAGTGATGTTGGTGTCCCAGGCATTCTGCAGAAGATAAGTAAGACTGGGCTCAGAGCCAGCCCCTAAGAGACCTGTCCCACCCAGTCCCATCCTAGCTCTGCCAGTCTTCCTCCATCCCACATCACCCTCTGGTGAATCCACCAGAGAGGGCCCATACCTGGAGTTAGATGGGGAACCTGTTCCCAAATCTGCCTGAAGCCACAGTGCTGAGTCCTTAGGTACATGGAGGTGCATGTCCTGGGTATTCAGAAAGGAAGTATCAGGGGGAAGTCAAGACCCTTAAGGAATTGCTTAGCCCTTTTCCATGACCATGTCTTTCTCAGTCAGGGTATCACAGAAAGCTGAATGGGGTGTGATGGGGCTGTCCATTAGCCAGGTAGCCACACCCCCAAATTCCAGAAACATACCAAGGTTCAAAGTGAGGGCCATGTGGTGGGAAGACCAGGCCTCTGATTCTGCTGTCTATTTGCCATCTCCAGCATCATCCCAACCATTTTGCATACCTGGCCACACCGGACCTATGGAAATTCTTCCCATCCCTCAGAGGCACCACTCTTTAAGTTAAAGTTGGCTCACATGTTGGCCTCCTGGCCTGGATTGGGCCAACATCCTAGTGTGCACATCTGAGGCCACCTGGTACTTGGGAAGCCCAGGGTGTTAGAGGCAGAAGGTGAGGCGGCCTTTGATCTGGAAGACTTTCGTAGATTGGAATTCCCAGAAATTCAGTGAGTTTTCTTATTTGTAGAGGACAGTGTAAAGTGACTGATGTTGCTGATGTTTCTCCTTTTGCAGCTCTGATCTGTGTCAAGGGACACAGGTACTACCAATGTTGGTTTTCCAGCCAGCATCAGAACCTCTGAAAGAGCCAGGGCCTGCTCTGGAGCCAGAGGCACCTGCAGCCCTGGGTCTAACACCTTATCTAGAGCCAGCAGCAGGGCCAGCTCCAGCACCAGGGGAAATGCCACCTCCTGTGAATGAGCATGAAGTAAAGTCAGCTCCAGAGGTGCCCCCACCCCTGTCCTGGGACTGCAGAGACCAAATCCTGTGATGAGCTGTCTGGAATCATGGCATTTCCTCCCAAGCAGCTGGCAGAACAGTTGACTCTTATGGATGCAGTGAGCAGCTCGGCTTTCAGGGTAAGGTGAGATAGGCAGTGATTTTGCTATCATCTGTGTCAGACCAAACATGCCCTGACCTGAGTCCAATGTCCTTGGCCCAATCCCAGCCCCACATCTCACCACCAGTGAGAACTGGATGACTTTCTTTTCCCAGAATCCCTCCCTGTTCACATGTGGATAGCAGACATGGGACAAGAATGACGCCAGTTGCAGTGACTGTGCAGTTCCAAAGAAACAAGACAGAAAGTGGATGCGGCCTAGTTTATGTGGTGGTAATGAGGACTCACTGAGGGGATGCCAGGTTCATGTGTACCTACCCATGTGCCCCTAACTCAACTAGCTTCAGTGCTTATTAGGTACCTGATGCATACCAGATTATATGTCAGGCACCCAAATAGATCCTCTAGTTGGAGCTGCCACAAGGAATGTGTATGTGATTGGAAAGAAGAACTGAAGGCTGGTTGGGATGGATGGCAGACTTGGACTTAGGATGAGCATTCATGAGCCCCCCTCTGGTGCTCGGAATTTTTGAAAATGCCACTCTCCTTCCCCATCCTCCACCTCAGACCACTGTCACTTGCCTGAAACTGTGAGCAACTGTGGACTCTGAGCTTGGGTGTGCTGTGTACTCATGATACTCCCCTCCTCCTCAGGAACTGTTCAAGAAAATGGTCCCTATGAGTGCCTGGGCTCTAGCTGGGGCCATCAGAACAAGAAGGAAAAGAAGTGACTGGCACCCGCTGTCTATGCCATCATGACACAACCCAACAGACTGGCCAACTGCATCCTCACCACCTGTCTTGGAAACTAAAGCCTGACAGCCTGGGACAGGGCCAGGGTGGTGGAACACTGGATCAAAGTGGCCAAGGTAAGCTGTGGAAGGCCCTGTCTGAAGATGTGGAAACTGCCACCTCTCACTTAGCTTTCATGATTGTCTTATGCGGTCTTAACCTTGTAACCCCCTTAGGCCCTTCCTGCCAGTGGAACAATGACTTTGATATTCAGGGTCCAATGGTGGCTGCTCATTTCCTACCTGGGGTTTTTCCTTGGGTTAAACTGTAATTGTTACCTGTGAGTGTTACTCATTGTGTCCCAGGTGTGCCCTGCTTAATCCAGAAGGTAAGAAGTCAGCAGAGGAGACTTAAGCTAGACAGGGTGTGCTCCAACTCTCAACCTCATGGCTCATTCTCTTCCTTCTTGATTAGTGCCTCAGTTTCAGGAACTACTCCTCAGGTCATGCTATCCTCTCTGCCCCAAAGAGCTCCCTGATCCATCAACTCAACAAGTCAGCTGGGAAAAAGTTTGTAGGTGAGGGAAGCTGTCTTCACAGGCGGGCCAGGGTAGACCAGAGACTTCCTACAGCTCTGGCTATGCCCACTCAATGCCCCTGAGAGGTTCAAGAAAGACAAGGACACTAGATCCAGGGATGGACTGGCCAGTCCCTAAACTGAGGCTGAGGTCTCTAAACTTGGACATTAGGCCAAAATGTCCAACTCAGGACTAAGTTTTCTTAATTGTCAGGATCAGCCAGGGGCCGACTGGAGAGTTTCAGATATTTATACAGAATAATGGAACTCTCTGCCCAACTGACATCTAAACTGTACAAACACATGTCAGGTGAGATGGGGATGGGACTTAGATGACCATTGTGACAACTCTGTCCCCAGTCCTGTGGAATCTTCAGGGCCCAGGGGTGCCAAGTGTGAGCCCTCTTCCTGGCAGTTCAGTGTTTTTGATATTCTCAAATCAAAAGAATTTGAATGTACACAACTCCCCATTATTGTCAAATTGAATCTTCCTTCTTTTCCCTCTCCATAGGAAAAGCTCTAAACAATTTCAAGATTTTTCTAGCAAATGCAAGGAACTGAGCAGGAATCCACTCATCAAGGTAAAGTGGAGACTGAGATGAGGGGTGTATGTTTAGAGTGAGGGTGGAAAGGGTATTGGACCAGCCGTGTGCCGTGTGTGTGTGTGTGTGTGTGTGTGTGTGTGTGTGTGACTTTCTCACTGAAAACTGACTTGAAAAATAGCATCAGCTGTATGTAGTCTATAGTGACAGAAAGAGAGACATATTTGACTCTGGGAGGGAGGTTGTTGTAGAAGGAGGTCCTGGAGGAGCAACCCCTTTGGATACCCTCCCACTGTGGGATATTTTCTGTCCTCTCAATAAATCCTTAAAAAAAAAAAAAGGAGACCCCAATGATGGAATGTGGAGATAGCAGCTGGATTGTTCAGCAGAGGTGAGGAGCTGTGGAGTCAGCAAATATCTGACTCCCACTCTGGTCCATCCTGCTAGCATGAAGCTTCCTCCAGGCTGTAGGGTGAATGTGGTAGATGGAGCCCCCCTCCTTCTCCAAACTAGCTTAGCAATTCCTCAGGAAGCCAGGTTCCTGCTGCTGCTCTTTTCTGCATTGAACCTCCATAGGGAGGGACACATGACCTGCACCACAGATGGGGACTGCAGAGGAATCCCACAGACCAACAGGTCCAATGACTGCATAGCTTTGGGTCCTAATGGCCATACATGGGACAGATATGTGTTTTCTAGGAATCTCCACTCTGCTCTTTTGCACATCACAGGATTCTCCCCCTGGTATTCAGTTAGCAGTGACATGTGCTCCAGATGGCTCAAAAGAAATATCTGGGGACTCCTGCATTCCAGTGGCTCCTTTCTGGCCAAATCTCAGCTCTTTCCTTGTAAATGAGGAAGCAAAGTGTTACCACCCAGCATCCTCGGAGGACCCTGCCTTGTCAGCCCGAGATGACACTTCAGCAGACTACTTCCTGAATGGAGGAAGAGGAACTTCTGTACAGCAAACTCTCTGTGTGCCTGGTTCAAGGGTCAGAGGACAGCACTCCTCTCTTCTAGCTAGAAGCCTGATCATCAAGGGAGGAGGAACCCCTTCCTCCCAGGCGATCCCTTCTGTGGCCACTGTTTGGAATGTCTCCCTTAGAGAGACCAGAGTCAGGGCATGGATAAGCTGGGCTTAGAAGGAATTTGGGGAAGGGCAGGACCAGAAACCACATGACCTAGTGACCTGTTGATAGTCCACCACAGAGGTAACTAGGGGTGTGCTTGGTGGCCCTGGAAGCCAGCTAGGGGGAGAAAAGGAAGATAATAAGGAGAGGCAGCTGAGGGTCTTTAGCTGCTCTGAGTGGGAGGCCTGGGGAGGTGATCAGAAGACAGAGGTTGATGAGATTTCAGGGAACAGGCCTTAGGAGACACCAGAGAGCAGATGCTCATCACTACTATGACCCCAGTGGCACAGGGCACCGTTCCCTTCCAGGAAACTGAACTGCTGATTCTGGGCTCTGAGATGGAGGAATATATAGATGTGAATGAGCCTGGGGGGATAAGGGGAGGGGGGAGCATCCTGAGGGTTGGGAGGAGAAAGTCTCACATTAAGCCTTAGATCTGAGTTCCAGGCAATCCTCCCCTCATGAGAGTCTCATGGCTGCTCCATGTGCGAGGGCCTCAGGCTCATCTACCCCTGAGGGATGCAGGCTCCACGGCAACCGCCATCCCACCTTCCCAAGGGTGATGGAAAAGAGTTGCCAGACTGCAAAGGGACCAGAGGTTTGGACTAAACTGAACTCGACCTTTCCCTAGAGTAGTGTTCTTCGGAGGAGAGTAGAATTAGACTCATCCAAGAGCAGGGAGCTCCCACGTATCAGAGAATTTTCTTTCCATTCATGGCATAGTTTCCCTGTCTGCCATCAGAGAAGGTTGGGACAAAAGGTCCCTGAGCCTCAGCTCTCCTGACCTCTCTCCACTTGAGCCCAGAGTTTGAGGCTGCTTCAAGTCTTGTCTTGTGCATATCCCTGACTCTGGGGGCCCTGGTGGTTGTGCACCATGGGAGAGGGTGGCATGTGGCTGGCTATGTGGGTCAGGGAAGCTTTCTGATGGAATTTGACTGTTTGACTTCTAGGAAAATGTGATCAACATGAAGAAAATGATGAAAGTGAGCACTGTGGCCCTCACGTAGGGGAGGATGGGATGTGGAAGTGAGGGACACTCCTTGGGAGGGCATTCCCTGACTCTATCTTCTGCATCTTAGATTTATTGGAAAGGTTTGATACACACAGAAGGAGGTTATCCATCGCCATGGAAAGTGTGAGGAAAGGACTGAATGCAAACACCAAATCCTGCAGGATGGGCTCTTTGTACCCAACTCTGAGAACATCAGCACTGCCTTAGATTGGAGGGGAGGAGCGGGACTCTTCAGACAAAAGCCCCTGAGACTGACCGCTCCCTCCCTCTCCCATCCTGTCTATCCTGACAGGGCCTGCCTTCTACTCTGCCCTGTCAACATTCTTTCATTCCTCTTGCTCTAGGAGATCAAAGTGCTCCAGAAGATGCAGCTATTCCAGATGGCTGTGGAAAATTACCATCTTCAGCCTGAGGAGCAATTTTGGGTCTGGTTTAATTCAGTGGAGTACTTCAGTGAAAATGAGAGGTAAGAGCCTCTCAGACTCTCAGAGGGTTAAAGGAGACTCTTTCTTGAGGCTAGCTGCAGAGAGTCTATGGCCATGGCTCCCTGGTCAGTGTCAGGCTAGTTGCATGGTGACTGCTGGGGTACTATGATACCATCTGGGCAGCCATGGGAGGGTGACATGGGATATGTCCCCTAGTAGTCTCACAGCTTTTACTTTTTCCTACAGCTCCTACCTGTCCTCCCAGCTGGAGCACCCATCTCAGCAGGCCAGCAACACCCACTCAGCACCTGCAGTGGCTGGGGCCTATGGGTCTATCCACCTCACAGAGCCACCAGAGCCACCATGCCCTGCTGTACTCATATCTGTGGCAGCCCATCTAACCCAAAGCCAACACCAAGGTCTCCACAGTCTTCTCACCACTCCCGAAATCTCAAGAATTCTGTGCCTCAGTCTCTCCTTCAGCAGCATGGGTGTCCTCCTCCCAAACCCAGGCTGCCCAGAGCACAAGGCTAGGCATCCAGAGCCATCCCCATGTGCAGCAGCCACACTGCCTGAGCACCGCTAGCTGCTCCTGGGCCACACAGCCACTCTGGAAACTAAGTGACTTTGGTCCAATTCTCACAGACTAGTGAGACCCAACAGGTGCTCAACTATCAGATGCACACTGCAGGGACATAGCAAGAGGGTTAGAACATACCGACAACAGCCATTGGCTCCAGCATCCTCATGGGGAGTGTATAGCACCTGCTACATCTGGGACCCCACCACAATGTGGACAAGGATACCAGCCCTGCATCATCCTTGTCCTAGAGTGTGGGCCCCAAGAGACCCCCTTCAAGTGAGGTACTTCTCAGGTCCCAGGGACTTTGTTACTGAAGACCAACTGCTCCTCCTGCCAGGATTAAGCCCTGAAACCTCTGCAGGTGAAACAAACGTACATCAGGCAGGTACCCATTACTTGGCATGCCAGAGGTGGTCACCATCCCCCACAAGAGATACCACGCACCCCCCACTTTATAGGCAGAGCTGCAGAAGATGAACCTACCCTGAACAGAAGGATCTGACCCAGAGCCTGGGGGTCTTGCCAGAAAACCCTCCAACTGGAAGCTGGAAACTGTTCCCTTCAAGGGCAAGGAGTGAGCATATTCAGCTTTGCCAACTGATCTCTGTCCACTGACTAAACATTGCCCTGGTCTCATAACAGCAGCCTTCCATGGACAACCTCTAGGTGAAGAGGCATGATTGTATTTCCACAGAACTTCATTTCAGCACATGGAAAATTCTAATGTCAAAGTATTATAAAATTTTATTGTTTTGAATTGTTTCACCATTTATTCTTTTTGTCACTTATTCTTTTCACTTGGGCCACGCAAGAGCAGGCAGAAGCAGGCTGCATTCTACCCAACTCTGGTTGAATTGGAACTCAAATGAGGGCTGGTAGCATGAAGCAAGCCCAGCCTCCTTACAGCACGGATTTGACCCAGGATATCTGGCCAGTTGGGTCTCACGGGCCAGTTGGGTGAGGAGGCCCAGGTGGCTGGTGGTGGGGTCCTGCCTGCAGGGAAACTGGGACCCCCATGTCACAGTCGATGGAGGAAGCTATCAGAGTCCTGGAAGCTGGTCAGAGCTGGAGCCACAAAGCAGGTGAGGAACACGGGCTGCCACTTTGGGGACTGATAATCTGGGATGGAGGCACAACAGGTGCACACACAGGTGTCCTCTGGTCCCACCTCTGCCCCAGTGACTGCTCGTCTCCTGAGGGGACACCAGGTCCTGAGATCAGGGGCATACCATCTGACCATCACCCCCAATTCTCCTTGCCAGAACAACACAAAGCCTGCCCCTGGCAGACAATCTGGGCCTGGGGCCATTGCAAGGGTGGGTGGTCTCCTTGGGTGGGTCTCCTTTCCTAGCTGGGCTGGTTGCAGCATCACTTGTCAATCTGCTGCCATGTGGCATAGGTTCAATAGTTCAGCTGCTCATTCTGGACACACCAGTCCCTGGCTCCCCGGATATGCCCAATTCTGCCTGTTCCACCTTATCTGCCCCACATGCCCATTCCCCACTAGGATCCTGACAACAAGAGGACCTACACTTGTCCCTCAAATTTTCCACAGGAGCTTGTATTTCACAGGGACTCCCAGCTCAGTGCTAGCCACTGTGCGGATCCCAGGATTAGTGCAGCTCCTAGATTAATCTCCTAGGCATGTCTGATTTTATTTATTTATTTTATTTTTATTTTAATAATATTATTTATTATGATATTGTGGGGTACAGTTAAGGGTTAGGTATACAAATGTGCTTTGTTCAGGCACGCTTGTTGATAAGAGGTGTCTCCCCATACCCAGACAGATGTTTACTACCATTAATCCCATCTCCGTTCCCCTCCCACTCCATAGTTTCCCACCACTGTCAGTCATTTTCTTTTTTCTTTTTTTTTAATCAATATTTTTTATTATGATATTGTGGGGTACAGTTAAGGGCTAGGTATACAATTACGTTTCACCCTGTTGATAAGAGGTGTTTCCCCGTCCCCAGACAGGTATTTGCTACCATTAATCCCATCTCCCTCATCCCTCTAGTTTCCCACTACTGTCAGTCATTTTCTTATAGTATTACATTGGATGTTCAAGGTCCATTATATGAGTGAGAATATGTGATACTCAGATCTTTGTTTCTGTGAGAGGTCACTCAGTATTATAGACCCTAGTTACATCCAGGTTGCTGTGAAATTCATGATTTTGTTCTTTTTTATGGCTGCATAGTATTCCATCATGTATACGTACCACATTTTTTTAATCCAGTCCTCTTTTGATGGACAGCATGGTTGCTTCCACGTTCTTGCTATTGTGAACAATGCTGTGATAAATATTTGTGTGCAGGTATCTTTTTGATAGAGTGATTTGAGTCCTTCAGGGTATTTTCTCAGTAGGGGGATTGCAGGGTCATATGGGAGGTTGATATTTAGAGCTTTTAGGAATAACCACACTGCTTTCCACAGAGGTTGCACTAGTTTACACTCCCACCAAAAGTGTAGAAGTGTTCCCTTTTCACCACACCCTCTCCAGCAACTGTTATTTTTTGAGTTATTGATAATTGCCATTCTGACTGGAGTTAGGTGGTATCTCAGTGTGGTTTTGATTTGCATCTCCCTGATGATTAGTGAGGTTGAACATTTCTTCATGTGTCTGTTGACTGCTCAGATGTCTTCCTTTGAGAAGTGTCTGTTCATATCTTTAGCCCATTTTATAATGGGTTGTTTGTTTTTTTCTTTTCAGCACATTTGAGTTCCTTGTAGATCTAAGATGTTAAGCCTTTGTCAGATCTGGAGTTGGCAAATACTTTTTCCCAGTCTGTATGCTGTCTCCCTGCTCTCTTGATGGTTTCTTTGGCTTTGCAGAAGCTTGTCAATTTGATGAGGTCCCACTTGTCTATCTTCTCTCTTATGGCCTGTGGGTTTCGGGTTTTGTTTAGGAATTGGATGCCAGTTCCGATTTCCATGAGGGTATTTCCTTCATTTTCTAAAGTTCTTAGGTTTGAGGTTTTTACATTTAGGTCTCCAATCCATTTGGAGTTAATTTTTGTGTATGGGGATAGATAGGGGTCTTGTTTCAATCTTCTGCATGTGGTCAGCCAGTTTTCCCAGCACCATTCACTGAATAGGTTCTCCTCTCCCCAATGGTAGGTGGTGGAGGCTTTGTCAAAGATGAATTGGTTGAGAAATTGAGGTTTCACTTCTGGAATCTCAATTCTGTTCCATTGATCTATATGCCTGTTCCTATAATAGTACCAAGCTGTTTTGATGATTGTAGCTTTATAGTAAAGTTTGAAGTCTGGTAATTTGATACCACCTGCTTTGTTTTGGTTTGTTTTTTTGCTGAGGATTGTTCTGGCTATTCTTGGTCATTTGTGTTTCCATATAAATTCCTCTGCTGTTTTCTCTAGGTCGGAGAAGAATGTTGCTGGTAATTTGATGGGTATTGCATTGAATCTGTAGATTGCCTTAGGTAAGATGAACATCTTCACAATGTTGATTCTTCCAACCCATTAGCATGGGATATTTTTCCACTTCTTTGTGTCATCTTTGATTTCTTTGAGCAGAGTTTTGTAGTTTTCATTGTAAAGGTCTTTCACATCTCTTGTTAGGAAGATGCCAAGGTATTTCATTTTTTTTGTGGCTATTGTAAATGGAATTGTGCTTTTTATTTGGGTTTCTGTTTGTTTATTATTGGTGTAAGGAAGTGTGATTGTCTTTTGCTCATTTATTTTATATCTTGAGACTTTGTCAAAGAACTTTATCAGTGTAAGGAGGTTTTTGACAAATACTCTTGAATTTTCAAGGTAGACGATCATGTCATTTGCAAAGAGAGATAATTTGACTTCCTCTTTTCCTATTTGGATACCCCTGATTACCTTCTCTTCTCTGATCGCTCTAGCCAGGACTTCCAATACTATATTGAACAGGAGGGGTGAGAGTGGGCATCCTTGTTTTGTTCCAGTTTTCAGGGGAAATGGTTCCAATTTTTGTCCGTTTAGGAGTATGCTGGCTGTGGTTTTCTTGTAGATGGCTTTTACTACTTTGAGGTATGTTCCCTATATGCCTAGATGTTTGAGGGTTTTTATCAAGAAGGGGTCCTGGATTTTATCAAAAGCTTTTTCTGCATCTAATGATATAATCATGTGGTTTTTGTTTCGACATCTGTTGATGTATTTAATTACATTTATGGTTTTACAAATGTTGAACCAGCCTTGAATCCCAGGGATGAAGCCTACTAGGTCATGATGGATGATTTTTGAGATGTGTTGTTGTATCCAGTTTGCTAGGATCTTGTTGAGAATTTTAGCATCTATGTTCATCAAAGATATTGGCCTGTATTTCTCTTTCTTTGTTGGGTGTTTACCTGGCTTGGGTATCAGTGTGATGTTAGCTTCGTAAAATGATTTGGGGAGAGTTCCATCTTTCTCAATCGCCTGAAATACCTTCAGTAGGATTGGAATCAGCTCCTCCTTAAATGTCTTGTCGAATTCTGCTGGAAAGCCGTCTGGACCTTTTGTAGGTAGTTTTCTTATTATGTAGTCAATTTCCTTGATTGTTATTGGTCTATTTAGGGTCTCAATTTCTTCTTGTTTCAACCTAGGCAGGTTGTGTAATGACAGAAAGTCCTCTATTTCCTTGAGATTTTCAAGTTTGTTTCCATACAAGTGTACATAGTAGTCTCTAATGATCTTTTGTATTTCTTCAGGGTCAGATGTGACTTCATCTTTTGTGTTTCTGATTGTGCTTATTTGGGTTTTTTCTTTCTTTTTCTTGGTCAATCTAGCTAGGGGACCATCAATATTGTTTATCCTTTGAAGAACTAACTTTTTGTTTCATTGATTTTTTTGTGTTGTCTTTTTGTCTTCTATGTCCTGGATTTGGGCTTTTATTTTGATGATCTGGATTCTTCTGCTGAAATTAGGGTTTTTGTGGTCTTGCTTTTCCAGCTTACTTAGCTGGCTCGTTAGGCTGTTAAGTTGTGGTCCTTCCATTTTCTTCATGTGCGTTTGTAGGGTTATAAATTCTCCTCTTACTACAGCTTTCATGGCATCCCAGAGATTTTGGTAAGATGTTTCTTCATTCTCATTTGCTTCCAGGTCTTTTGATCTCTGTTTTGATTTCATCATTGACCCAGGCGTTATTTAGCATCATGCTGTTTAGTGTTCATGTCTTTGTGGGTTTTGGGGAACCTTGTTGGTGTTAATGTTTATTTATATGCCACTGTGATCCAAGAAGGTGTATGGTAGAATTTCGGTCCTTTTAAATTTGCTTACGCTTTATTTATATCCAATTATGTGGTCAATCTTAGAATATGTTCCATGCGGTGATGAGTAGAAGGTGTATTCTCTGGTCTTTGGATGGAGTGTTCTGTAGGTATCAATTAAGTTCATTTAGTCAAGAGTCACCTGAGGTTCCGGATCTCATTGCTGGTTTTTTGTCCTGATGATCTGTCTAGGGTTGAGTGGCTAATTAAAGTCCCCAGGTATGATGGTGTTAGAGTCAATATCTTTCTTTAGTTTTCCTAGAAGCTGTTTTATGAAAGTTGGTGCTCCTGTTTTGGGTGCA
This sequence comes from Carlito syrichta, assembly GCF_000164805.1. Classification (NCBI taxonomy): domain Eukaryota; kingdom Metazoa; phylum Chordata; class Mammalia; order Primates; family Tarsiidae; genus Carlito; species Carlito syrichta. The sequence continues at coordinate 14,720 of NW_007246468.1, forward strand.
TATGTGTTTAGAATGGATGTTTCTTGTTGTTGGATTGAACCTTTTATCATTATGTAGTGGCCCTGTGTATCTTTTTAAATTTTTGATAGCTTAAATGGTATTTTGTCTGAAATTAGTATCATGACTCCTCCCTTCTTTTGTGTTCCACTCACTTGAAAATTTGTTTCCCATCTTCTTAATTTGAGTCTGTGTATGTCCTTTCTAGTGAGATGAGTCTCTTGATGGCAGTATATTGTTGCCTGGTGACGTTTTATCCATTTTGCCATTCTATGTCTTTTCAGTGGTGCATTTAGTCCCTTCATATTCAGGCTAATTATTGAAATGTGAGAGTTTGTCCCTATCATAGAGTTCTTATATAGTTGTTGTTCTTCCACTTGTTTTTTTGTCTTTCTTTTGGTTTGGCGGTTGGTTCATGTGTATTTTATTCTTTTCCCTATACTCTTGTGAAGAATGTTGTTCTTTTTTCGTTTTCTTCTGTGTTTAGTACTTTCTTAAGTGTTTCATGTAGAGGTGGTTTGGTTGCAGTATAAGTTCTTAGGGATTGGATATCTGGGAAAGATTTTAATTCTCCCTTGCTGGTGAAGCTTAACTTGGCTGGTTAGGTTATTCTTGGTTGAAATTGTTTATCTTTTAGGACTTTGAAGATAGGACTCCAAGCTCTCCTAGCCTGCAGGGTTTCTGTTGATAAATGTGCTGCTAATCTAATTGGTCTTCCATGGTAGGTGATCTGGCCTTTTTCTCTTGCTGCCTTTAGGATTTTTTCTTCTATGCCTACTTTGTTTAGGCAAATTATTGTGTGTCTAGGAGTTTGTCTTCTCATTCGTTGTCTTGCAGGGGTTATCTGAATCTCTTGTGTTTGAAATTTTGCATCAGTGAGTAGATAAGGGAGGTTTTCTTGAATGATCTCATGGAAAGTTTGTTCCAGTGTGTTCTCTGTCTCCCTTTCTGCCTTAGGAAGGCCAGTTACTCTTAGGTTTGGTCTCTTGAAGTAATCGCTCATCTCTTGAAGGTTTTGTTCTGTCTTTTTGAGCTTGTTTTCTGTGGTTTTAAGAGTTTGTATTAGTTCTATATTTCGGTCCCCAAGCTCTGAGATTCTTCTGCTTGGGTAATTCTGCTTTCCATACTTATCAGTTTGTTATTTATTTCCTTCACATCATTCTTTATTACTGTTATCTCAGATATCAGCTCCTTCCTAGTTTATTCTTGTCTCTCCTCAATTCTTTTTAATCTCTCCATTAATGTCTTGGCATCTGGGTTTGTAGTTTAGGACCATTCTAGGGGCTTTTAATTGTTTGCATTCTGAAGTCAATTTTCTCAGTGTGTGCCCTCCCATGTGTCTGGGAGAGACCCATAGTTTTCCTTTTGTTTTTCTTCATTTGTGTAGATTTTTCTCTCTCTCCCCCTTTCCCTCCCCTTCTTTAAATCTGTTTTTCAGGGATGGTGGGGTTGCTTTTGTTTCACTTGTGCAATCTTCTTTTCTTCCTTATGAGAATTTTCTGGCTTTGTTCACTTTTGAGGTTGGAGTGTGGGCTGCAGGCTGTACTTTTTACAGTTTTGAGGTTTAATTGAGGGGGAAGCTGTGATTCGGAATCTATATGCTGATTCCACCAACAGGTGTATTGGCACACTGGAACCTATTTCCCACTGCCTTACAATCTATCTGTCCAGCGGTATGTACGTTTGGTCCCTGAATCAAATGGAGGTGCAAAAGAGGAAAATAATGGAAGTGGGGTTCAATAGGAAGTTAGAAAGAGAGGAGAGTGAGAGGGAAAATAGACATACATACCAACCAACAGGTGAAAAAAAGACACAAGGCCGGGGAGAAGTGAAAAAAACACAGGAAAATTCCCTAAAGTATATGGTAGCTACACAGAGACAGACCAATAAAATCATGAAACATTTAGTGTAAGTCAGAAAGCGAACAAAAGTGGGCAAAACAAACAGTCAAAATGATAAGATCAAAAGTCAAAATAAGAGATCAGACTAGCTCTGGAATCTTTCCTGAGTGTCTAAATCTCTTCAACTCTGATCTCCAGCCTCTCCCCTTTGTTTTCATTGCAGGCAGTTAGATTTACTGGCAGCTTGGGTTTTTTTTTTTTTGTAGCCTGCTGCCTGGGAGGTCTGTGACGTTGCTTTTGTCTGATTCACCAGGGGAGTGGCTTTGTCTGTGTTTAGCGATGTTACCTTAGGAACCGAGGTGGATGCTGCTGATAGATGGGTGGGGCAATGCAAATCTCTCCCTGGAGAATGGCTGAGGTGGCAGCTTCACTTTCACGGATCTTTTCTCTCCACTCGTCTGGGTCCTTGTGTTATCCACTGTGATGGACTGTGCTTGAGTGGGAGGCACTGTGGATCAGCTGCACAGCTGGGCACTGGGTCTGGGGTGCCACCAGCAGGATGGGGTGGAGGAGGGGGTCGGGAGTTCCCTCCTCTGGAGGTGAGAGCCTCCAATCAGCACCTTCTTAAGATTTGCTGTTCCCCTACACAAGCATGGGATCGCGCGCTGAGTGCCTCAGCCAGGTTGGGCCCAGAACTCCAGAGCTCCAAAGCTCAAAGGGCAGACAGTAGGTGGCAAGAGTGGCCCTGGGTCCCTCACAGGGTACTTCAGCCAGAAATGTGACTGGTATCTCTGAGAGGCCGGCGCCCAGAGCCTCCCTGGGTGATCAGCAGCTTGGTGCTGGGTGCTGGGTGAGACAATGTAGCCAGGGAGGGAGCCAATACCCGGGACTCCCGTGCAGTTAGGCATCACATATAGCGCAGCAGCAGCAGCTGGGGGCGTAATATCTGGCCCTGCATGGGACCGAAGTTCCCCGGGCCTTGGACCAGTGCAGCTGGCAGTGGGCAGGGGAGTGGGGGAAGAAAAGTAAGAGTCTTTTTGGGAACTCACATTCGGAGAATCTCACAAATCCCCCTATGCCATTGCCATCTTACTGGAACTCCGCCATGTTTGATTTTAATAACAAGTCATTTGTCACATGGTTGATTCTTCTGCACCAAATCCTCCTCAATGAAATACTCAGTGACCACCTTCTCTGGAGACACTGCACCGTGTGTGGCCCCATGTGTGCCCTAACGTGCATTTTGCTTTGCATGTTCTTATGCCACCTTGCTGGGAAGGACTTTTCTTGTTTTTGGGGCTGGGTTTTTTTTCTCCTTCACAAGATTAAGAGGATCCAGAAGGCAGGAATCATTTCTGTCTTTTCCCCTAAGTACCACCAGCACGCCAACATTTCCCTGCAAGGCTCCACCTTCATACCTCAGGTTTTCCTCTGGGAGGTGATGACTTAGGGGTGAAGACTCACTAAACACTTCAAGAAGCATGGTCATCCCAGACAGTGTTTAAGCCTAAGAGAGAAGGGTGACTGAGGCCGCATCACCATGTAAAGTTTCCAAAAAAGCACCTTAACCCAAAGGCATTCTGATAAGATAGAGGCTGGTAACAAGGACATGTAAGAGGAGGTGCGTCAGATAGATTTTTTTTTAAATAGTGGTGTATCTCTACTTTTCTTTCATGTGAAATGTTCACAAACAAATTTTTAAAAACTTGCTATCCATTAGTCGATATAAAGCAAGAAACAAACTACTGTTGTGTGTCAAAGGTACAGTTGATAATATTGTCACTTGGAGAGGACAAGTTGGTGTTTGGGAATATGTGGAAGAAACTGCATGTTTAGGATTTTACTGCAAGCCCTGGAAGTGTGAGACTGGGGGAAAAGCGTGGTGGATTTGAGACTGTATTTTCCATTCATTTGTAAAATGCAGCAGAAAAAAAAGGCTCCCTGTAAAGCATTAAAATAACTATGAGGGGGAATCATCCCCCAAAACAATTATATTTTGGGAGGCAAGTTCCCCATAATACTGGCTTCCCCCACTAGTTAAGTGTTCTGGGATCCCATCACATCAGTGTACCAGCTAGCATTTTTGTAAGAGGATGCATTCAGGAAATTTTTCATGGGAGATTTTTGCAATGTGTTTGCCCATTTCATGATGGGTTATTTATGAGCTCACCTGCCACACCCTGCTAAATGTTCAGCAGTTTTTGACCAAAAACAGTATAACCCCAATCCCTCCCCATTCCCTACCCTCCCTATTCTCTTGATCTCACCCCAAGAGAATTTTTAAAATTTCCCCCATAAAAAAAGTCTTCAAAAGAAAACTTTTTGCTGATGGAGAAGAGGTGAAACAAAGGCAGAAGCACTGAAAGGCATTAAAATTGCTGAGCTAAAAAATGGTTTTGAGCAGTAGAAAATGCATCTCGACAGGTGTGCTGCATCTAACGAAGAGTACCTTGATGGTTACTGAAGTATAAACTTACAAGAATACACATTCTCTTTAATATATTCCAGGTTTTTTGGGTCCCCCCCCCCAAGTATACAGCAGACAATTAGATCAAAGTGGCTGCAGTGCTTTAGGTTTCTATATAAGAAAAATGAACTTTAACTCAAATGCACTTCTTGAAAATTACTCACCTAGAAGGAAAAACATTTTAGGCTTAATGAAGCACAAATCTCCAGTTAATCTCTGACTCCATAACAAAGAAATATCTACCTGGATGGTTCAGCAAGAGGACTACATAGATGTAACTAATCAGTTATTGAATGTGGTTTGCTTATACAATCTTTTACTTCAAGACCCATCTGTGGATCCCCAAACCAAGGCTGGGTGTGCCCCAATTCATGAATAACTATTTGCTCAAATAACCTTTTCAATATATTAATGGTGGCTTAGTTTCATTTTTAGGAGGGGAAAGAAGAGACTGTGACCCTGTGGACCATAGCTCCTTTTACACATAAACCCCTGAACACCCAATGGGGATTCTCCCATGGTGACCCTCCCAAGTGTGGGGTTGCTGGCACAGAGTGACTCACAGATGGTCTAGGAAGGCTTGCACAGTAATGGAATAGAACTCCCAGAGGCTGACCAAAGACTGTTGCTGATTGCAGGGAGGTCCCATCACAACCTGTTCCTGCAGGTTCCAATCACACAACTCCCCCTTCTCAAAAGACCTGACCATCACACGCCCACTATTTTCTGGCTTCTGAGGAATCCAGAATTTCTCCAAAGGGATTTCCCAAAGTTTAAAAGTCACAGGGTAAAATGTTTTGTGAACTGTAACATGTGATCTATCCTTGAGAATGTTCTGTATGCACTTGAGAAAAATGGTCATCCTCAGATGATATTCGATTTTGTTGGTAGAGTTTTATAGATTTGGGGAAGATGGCAGCCAAGCCAGTCAGACTATGCAAGTCCCAGTGTGATGAGTGAGTGTATGGAAAATTTTGTGTATGTGCAGGTGAGTGGGTGTGTGAGTGACTGAATGAGTGAGACCTAGGGAGCTAGTGGTCAGGGCTCTCCTGGTGCAGTGGCTGGTGCCATGGCTGCTGGGCTTGGACCCTAGCAATTCCCTGGGGTTGGACCCTAGCCATTCCTGGGACGCAGAAGCTGGGCACCTTTTTAAAAAAATCAACAAAACCCTTCCTGGGAAGAAAATGCTGGGAGGGACTAAGTGGGGATTCATGAGCAAGTGGCCAGGACCTTCCTGGTGCAGCAGCTGGTACTGCAGCTTCTCTGCTTGGTCCCTGGTGTTTCCCAGGCCACAGAAGCTGAGTGTCATTTATTCTTTTTTTTTTTTTTTATGGACAAAAGTTTTCCTGTGTAAAGAAGCAGCAGAGAGATTATAGCTCCAGGCCCTGCCTTACCACTGCAGCAGGAGAGACTACCAGCTCCAGGCTTTTCTTTACCACTTCAGTGCTTGGCCCGACACTGGCAGCCAGGGCTGTGAAGGGAGTGCAGAGGCAGAGTCCCACCAAAGAGGACAAGAGAGGCACCCTGCCACCATCTTGAAGGCAAGGCAGGAAAGTACTCTGATTTTCTCACCACAGAGCAACAGACCTGATCTCTGTGACTGGCAGATCAACTATTCAGGGGTTGATTGTGACCCGGAGGAAACATCCTGAAAGCACAAACTTCAGAGGGACCTGATGAGTGCTGGGTCCCAGGCGTCCCACCCCCTACCCTGATTCAGTTGCAGGACAAAGGGTGTGGCCAGAAAAGGATGAGGAAAAACTCCAAAGAGATCACTGGTGAGTCTAGGGCTGACCCAAACCTCCTCCTCCCCAGCAGTCCTCTGAATGTCAGACCCACACAGCTGGGACATGACTGAGAAGGGCAAAACCAAGTGGAGCCTGGACATCAGTTGTAACAGGAGAACACAATTCCAGGACAGGCCTGACTGAAGCACCCCCCACGAGTGCATACTGGGGAAGAGACTATCCTGCACCTCCCCACTGGAGATCTCCCTGACCATATAAGAGTGGGAGGGAAAGACTGCAGCCCCACCCACCCCCACTGCCCCTCCTCCTTCCCTGCTCTGTACACTGGAGAGAGAGTGAAAGAGGTGGAAGCTCAGCAGGAGAGGAACAATTACAGAGCCTGCTACAAGAGGGCAGGGTTTCCTTTTTTAAATTAAAAAAAAATTTAAATTTGTTTTTGCATGTTTATTTGTTAGTTCATCTATTTTAAAAATGTATTTCCTTTGTGCATGATTGTGTATGTGAGATTTTGATCTGCATCCCCACCTTTTTCTTTTTCTTCTTTTTTTTTTTGTTTTCTGTTGATGTGTGTAGGTGAATGATTGAGTGTTCATCTTTCAGTTATTTTGTTGTTAGTTTGTTTTTACTCTTTTGTTCTTCTCTTCTTTTTTTAGTTTAAGGTGTGTGTCCATATATGTGTGAGGGTTTATTCTGAATTCCTTTTTTCTTTTCTTTTCTCAATCTTTCTGTTTTTCCTCTCCATTATTTTGTTCTAGATGTGTGTGTATGTGTTAAGTTTTCTTGGATTTTTGTTGTTGTTTGTTTCATTTTTGTCATTATTCCAGTTTGTTTTGGGGTGTATGTATATGTCTGTGTGTGTGTTTGTGTTCAGTTGTTTTTTGCTTTGGTTTCTGCTTTTACTGTTCTGTGTTTTTTCTTTCTCCTTCTTTTTAAAAATTCTTGTCCATCTTATTTCATTCTATTTTTCTTTTTGCTCCTCATTGCTGTTTCTTGGATTCAGGGTACACATGTACCCATTGCATCAACATATAGAGTGGTGGTGAGGTGTGGGTCTAGAGGAACACATACCACAATCAGTGAATTTGCAAGTAGTTTCTGAAATCTAGCTCCCCATCCCCTGTCTCATTCGACTTTCACAACTACAAGAGACAGCAAAGATTCCCACCCATGGTCCTGTCTCAAAATAGAACAAATCTAGAGCCTGGATCATGGAAGAATAGAGGGCTGAGCAAACATCAGGAGGGAAAGCCTCTCCTACTGACACTGAATAACAGAACTAAAGAAAAAAGCAAGGGATCTGTCACAAATGAGAAAAAACCAAAGGAAGACCACAAGTAATTTCAAGTATAACAAAGAGAAAACTCCTGAAAAATCAGACCTTGGAGCCCAAACAATGGAAATCAGCAATGACTGGCCCAAGATATGACAGGGATTAGGGAATTGATGGAAAGAGTGAATAAGACTCAAGAAAGACAAGATGCAACATTGAAAGAACTTGTAACAGAGATATTGGCAATAAAAAATTTCATCCAGGAAATAAATAACAAGATGACAAGCTTGGAAAGCAGAATTAATCTAGCTGGAAAAGAATCTCAGAACTTGAAGACCAGAATGCAAAATTAACCTGACTTGTAAAAAACAAAGAAAACTCAGAAAGAAAGAACAAAGCCTACAAGAGATGTGTCATTATATCAAGAGGCTGAACCTATGCCTGATTGGTATCCCAGATGAAGAATGGGAAATAGAGAACACCTTGGAGGAAGTATTCCAGGAAGTAATCCAAGAAAACTTTCCCCATCTCATCAGAGATGTGACTACCCAAACGCAAGAGATACAGAGAAACCCCACAAGCCATCAAATTAAAAGACCAACAATCTAGACACATAGTAATTCATCTACACAAAGTAGGCACAGAAGGTAAAATCCTAAAGGCAGCAAGAGAGAAAGGTCAGACTACCACCTGGGGAAAAGCAATCAGAATAGCAGCAGACCTCTTGGTAGAAACACTTCAAGCAAGAAGGGACTGGAGTCCAATATTCAAAGTCCTCAAAGATAAACAATTTCAACCAAGAATTTCGAACCTAGTCAAACTCAGCTTCATCAGTGATGGAGAATTAAAATCTATCCAGACATACAATCCCTAAGAGATTATGCAGCTTCCAGACCAGCTCTACAGGAGACACTTAAAAAGGTACTAAGCACAGAAGAAAGAAAAAGAAAAGAATGTCCACATACAGAGAACAGTAGAGCACAGAATCAGCAGAGAACACAGAGAATACAGCATGAAAAGAAATTTGAAAACACACACATACATCAACGCCAAACCCAAAGAAAACAAAGAGAAAACTTTATAAGAACATCATGACAGGGATAAACAATCACATTTCAGTAATCAGCCTGAATGTGAATGGACTAAATGCACCACTGAAAAGACACAGAATGGGAGACTGGATAAGAAACCATGACCCAGTGATTTCTTGTACCCAGGAAACTCATCTCACCACAAGGGACACACACAGACTCAAAGTTAAAGGAGGGACAATGAGTTTCCAGGCAAATGGATCACAAAAGAAGGCAGGAGTCACAATATTAATATCAGACAAAACAACATTTTAGCTATAAAAAGTTTTAAATGTTGCAAAAGGACACTATATAATAATAAAATGTTCAATCCATCAACAAGAAATATCCATCTTAAACATATGCACCCAACACAGGAGCACCAGCTTTTATAAAGAAACTACTAAGTAAATTTAAAAAAGATATTGACTCTAACACTATTATAGTAGGGGACTTGAATACCCCACTAACAGCCCTAGATAGATCATTGAGGCAAAAAATCAACAAGGAGATCCAGAACCTAAACTTGACACTCAACAAAATGGACTTAATAGATACCTACAGATTATTCCACCCAACAACCACAGATAAACCTACTCATCACCACATGGAACATACTTCAAGATCATAAATGTAATTAAATATATCAACAGATGTAAAAACAAAAACCACATGATAAAATCCAGCATCCATTCTTGATAAAAACCCACAAACACCTAGGTATAGAAGGAACATACCTCAAGATAGTAAATGCCATCTACAATAAACCCACAGTTAACATATTGCTAAATGACAGAAACTGGAATCATTTCCCCTGAAAACTGGAACAAGACAAGTCTACCCACTCTCACCCCTCTTGTTCAACATTGATGATGATATGATCCTATACCTTGAAAATCCAAGAGAATCTGTCAAAAAACCTTCTTGCACTGATAAAGGACTTTGGCAAAATCTCAGGGCACAAAATAAATGTGCAAAAGACAGTTGTATTCCTATACACCACCAACAAGCAGGCAGAGACCCAAATAAAAAGCACAACCCTATTCACAATAGCCACCAAAAAAATGAAATACCTCGGCATCTTCCTAACCAGAGAAATGAAAGACCATTAAAATGAGAATTACAAAACACTGTTCAAAGAAATCCAAGAAGACACAAACAAATGGAAAATATCCCATGCTCATGGATAGGAAGAATCAACATTTAAAAAATGTCCATCCTACCCAAGGCGTTACACAGATTCAACACAATACCCATTAAATTACCAACATCATTCTTCTCAGACTTGGAAATGATAATACAGAAATTCTAATAGAAACATAATTGACCATGAATAGCCAAAACAATCCTTAGCAAAAGAAACAAAGCAGGAGATATCATGCTTCCAGACTTCAATTACTATAAGTCTACAGTAATCACAACAGCCTGGTATTGGTACAAGAGCAGGCATATACACCAACGGAACAGGATAGACATACTGGAAACAAAGTCTCAATTTCTTAACTAACTCTTCTTTGACAAAGCCTCCAACAACATTGGGGAGAGAAGAACTTATTCGGTAAATAGTGCTGGGAAAACTGGCTGATCACATGCAGAAGATTGAAAGAGGACCCCTAACTTATCACCATACACAAAAGTTAATTCTAAATGGATCAAAGACTGAAACATAAAGCCTCAAACTATAAGAATTTTAGAAAATGCAGGAGACACCTTTATGGAAATTGAAACTGGCAACCAATTCCTATTCAGAACCCTAAGAGCCCGTACCATAAGAAATGAGATAGACAAGTGGGACCTCATCAAACTGATGAGCTTCTGCAAAGCAAAAAAACCATCAAGAGAGGAGGGAGACAGCCCACAGAATGGGAAAAAAATTTTTTTTTGCCAACTGTATATTTGACAAAGGCCTAACATCTAGGTTCTACAAGGAACTTAAACATGCCAAAAAGAAACAAAACAAAACAAAACAGTCCCTTTAAAAAGTGGGCAAAAGACATGAATAGACACTTCTCAAAAGAAGACATACGGGCAGCCAACAAGCACATGAAAAAGTGCTCACTCATCATCAGAGAAATACAAATCAAAACTACATTGAGATACCACCTAATCCCATTAAGAATGGTCATCATTAATAAAGCAAACAACAACAGAGGCTGGTGAGGATTTGGAGAAAAAAGGAACACTTCTATACTGCTGGTGGGAATGCAAACTAGTACAATTGCTTTGGAAGACGTGGTGATTTCTGAAAGAACTAGAAATTGATCTTTCATATGACCCAGCAATTCCCCTACTGGGAATATACCTGGAGGAACTCAAATCATTCCACAAAAAAGATATCTGAACACACATGTTTGTTGCAACTCTATTCACAATAGCAAAAACATGGAACCAATCAGGCTGCCCATCAAAGCTGCACTGGATTTTAAAAATGTGGTACTTATACACAATATAATATTATGCAGCCATAAAGAAGGTAAACATATGGACATAACAGCAACTTGGATCAATTTAGAGTCTGTCATACTCAGTGATCTATCACAGAAGCAGAGAACAGAGTACCATATGTTCTCACTCATAAATGGACCTTGAAGAATGTTCACAATCCTATAAGAAAGGGGTTGGCAGTAGTGGGAAACTGCCAGAGGGAGGGGGTGGAATTGGCAGTTGAGGGAAACTGTCAGGGGAGGGAGGGGCACACCTCATCAACAAGGGTACCTGTGTAATGAACATTTGTATACCTAATCCTGAATTGTACCACACATCTTTTAAATATTTTTTTTAAAAAATGAGTGTTGTGTATGTTCGTTGGGTCCGTTTGATGTAGGGTGTGGTTCAAGTCTTTTATTTCCTTACTGATCTTTTGTCTTGTCAGTCTCTCAATTATTCAAAGTGAGTATTGAAGTCTTCTGTCATTATTATATTGCTGTCTTTTTTTTCATTTCAGTTCTGGCAATGTTTGCTTCAGATATTTAGGAGCTCTTAATATTGGCTGCACATATATTTGTAATTGTTATATTTTCCTGCTCAACTGAGCTTTTTGTTATATAATACCCTTCTTTTTCTCTAGTGACTTTTTTGACAAAGTCTTATCTCACATTAGTGTAGTCAACCCTGCTCTCTTTTATGTGTCACTTGCATAGAATATACTTCTAATTTCTTTTTCATTTTCAACCTATATGTCCTTGGATCTAAATGACAAATAGACAAGAGAATGTGGTATCCTTTTAGAAATGCCATTTTACATTCTATATCTTTTGATTGTTTAATCCATTAAATATAGAGTCATAACTGATTGGGGAAAACTTACTCTTGCCATTTTATTAATTATCCTCTGTGTGTCTTGTAGATTTTTGCCCTTCACTTCCTCTCTTGCTGACCTTTTTTGTGTTTTGTTGATTTTTGGTGGTGACAAAATTTGATACCCTCCCTGTTTTCTTTTGGGTATACTTATATTTTCTTTGTGGTTACCATAGGGATTGTTTTTTAAAATTTTAAAATATTAATAATAGATTTTTAAATGGCAACAAGATAATGACAATTTCATACACAAGTCTTTTCCTTTAAGCTCCTTGGTACACCTTATGTTAGTAATGTCACAAATTGCATCTTTATTTGTCACATATTTACTAACATACCTTTATACTCATTTAAAGTTTTGTCTTTTGAATTTGATGCAAAATTTAAAACTGGAATTACATAGTACAGTATATATGTCCAGGTATTTACTTTAACTGGAGAACTTTATATTTTCATATGGCTTTGTGTTGCTGTCATGCATATGTTTGTATCAAATTGAAAAACGATCCACAGCATTTTTTGTAGAACAAGTCTTGTATAATGAATACCCTTAATGTTTGTTCTGAAGATTTATTTTGTGCCTTTTATTTAGGAAGGTTTCCCTGGCTCTTTGTATTTCTTAGGTCCTTTTTTTCAAATATGGGCATTAAAACACACACACACACACACACACACACACACACACACACACACACACACACACACACACACACACACACACACCAACTGCCCCTTCTAGTCTTTATGTATTGGCTTTGTACAATAAAAGATCAACACCAATTAGCCTGGTTAGATTTTCTTGGAACTCAGCTCTTTTCTGGGGCTATGTTTTTATTCTGAGGAACAGTATTTGCTTTCCTTCTAAAATACATACAAGGGAGTTGCTATGTTTTACATCTCTAAGGGACTTTAACTTGCTTCTTCTCAGGAGATTTAAGTTTTGGTTAACACTGCCTGTAATCTTTTGCTCCCTTGCAACCTGTCACAGAAATATAGACTCTGTGTTCCCCTAACACACAGAAGCAATTGCCTCTGCTTTTAGCACATTGCAACCTGGTATTCAAATTATATCATTCCTATTAACACTCCAAATCAGGCAGGACAAAACCCAGTCTTTTGGGTATCCCCCAAATCAGCTGAAAAGTTGGATACAATGCACTTTTCTCTTTCCATACTGCCTGATGAACTGAAAATTGGGAGGTTTCCTCCCAATCCCACAATGCCAGGTAGGGGAGGGACAAAAGCAAACATAAATTTGTAATCTTTTTCTACGTTTTTGTGCAATTTTCTCTTGGGTTTACATTTGCTTGGATACTGGAGGTTCTTACCTACTTTCTAGAGTCCTCACAGAGGCATATTTTTCTTAAATTTCTCCTCTGTGGGTGAATGAGGACCTGAACCTTCATTGAATATTGTCTTTCTGCTATCACTATCTTCCCTTTTTAAAAAATAATAACTATCTTTATTGATATTCTCTATTTGATGGAAGATTATTCTTCACATTTATATTTTCCCTTAGTTCTATCAACATATTTATAATGACTATCTTGCAGTTACTTCCAATATCTGGTCACTCTCCCAGGTTGCCTACTCCTTTGTTGATTAAAGTGTCACACTCCTCTGTTTGTTTTTATGATTGGTAATTTTTTTTAAAATTTAAAACTGGATGCTTGACTGGGTGTGGTGGCTCACTTCTACAATCCCAGCATTTTGGAAGGTTGAGGTGAAAGGATTGCCTGAGCCTATGGGTTTGAGACCAACCTGGGCAACTTGGCAAGACTTCATCTCTACAATAAATCAAAAAATTAGCTGGGTGTGATGTAATTCCACTTGTAATTCCAACTACTTGGAAGGCTGAGGAAGTAGGATTGCCTGACCCCAGCAGGTTGAGTCTGCAGTGACTGTGAGCCTGCCACTGCACACCAGACTGGGCAACAGAGCGAGACTCCAACTCAAAACAAACTGCATGCTTTATACAATATATTGTATCAGCTCTCAATACTGGTCTTTTATCCCCAAGGCTTTTTATTATTGTTTGCTTGTGTATTTATTTAGTGACTAGATGGATCACTTTATTGAAATCCATTTTCTCTGTACAATCTTCAAACTATGATTTAAGTGTAGTTTTAGGTATACTCATAGTCCCCCGGGATGACTGTGGTACTGGGTAGGTCTGTTTTCTACTTTTCTCCTGATTACCTAATACCTGACTGTTAAATTTCACTATTGCTGATATTTGCTATATTAATTTCTGCCATGCCTTGGGGCATAAATCCTTCTGCAAACTAATTCAATCAAACTGTGGCTCCTGGAAGAGAAACTTTCTGTAGGAGAGTCTTTGATATTTGTTCTGCTTCCAGAAGGGTGCTTCCCAGCTATCTTATTCCTTGGTGCTGTCCTGTGAACTTACTGACTTACAATCTAGCCTGTGTCTTCATTAGATTCAAGAGCCTATTCCCTGTTTTCTTTCATCACAATATCCACTATTCTTGACAGTGTCGTAGGCATTCACTTTGCTTGTATTTTAATTTAATATTGTGCTTTTTGATTTCTCTCTGGTCTCATCTATTCTTTACCTGTTATTCTCACTTTCTGCCTTCTTTTGCATTACCAGTATATTCTTATTATTCCATTTGTCGTTTCATTTTGGTTAATCAACACTCTAAGTTATTTTCATGGTTACTAAAGTATTTATAGTATTCATCTTTAACTTATCACAGGTTACCACAAGGGATACTATACAATTTCATATATAATGTAAAAAACTTTAATAGTCAAGTTTCATTTACTCCCAGATGTAGTGGTGTCATTGCTATCATTTATTTTACTTTTAAATATAAGATGAACATCATGTTACATTGTTATAATTTTTATTTTCTTTAAATCTCTCTGAGATTTAAATCATAAAAAGGAAAGTATTGCATTTATCTCCTGAGTTACCATTTCTCCATTTTTAAAAGTAAATCCAGATCTCCATTTGGTTTAATTTTGGTTGTCACTAAAGAATTTCATTAACATTTTTATTGTTCATATCTTCAGACAATGAACTCCTTTAACTTTTATATTTGTGAAATATATTTCATCTTTATCTCCAAAGGATTTTATTTGTGTGTATAAAATTCTACGTTGACTGCTTTTCTTTCTTTCAGTACTTTAAAGAGTTTTCTCCACTGTCTTCTTGCTTGCCCTAACTCTATAGAAAGTATTCTGTAATTCTTATCTTTGTCTCTTTATATTTAATATGCTATTTTATACTCTGGCTATTTTTATGATTTTCTCTTTATCATAGAGTTTAACCATATGTCTTTTGTGAGTTTCTTTATGTCTATTCTTTTGGGGGTTTGTTGAAATTACTAGATCTATAGGTTTATATTTGTCATCAAATTGAGAAAAGTTTTAGCTATTAATCATTGAAATATTTTTGTGATCACTCCTCATGTGCCTAAGAAGCTTAATTACAAATATATTAAACTATTAAAAAATTTTTTTTATTGTAAAGATGTGGGGTACAATTCAGGGTTAGCTATACAAACATTGATCATGCACGTACCCCTCTTAATGAAGTATGTCCCTCCCTCCCCTAGCAGTTTCCCTCAACTGCCAATTCACCCCCCCAACAGTTTCCCATTACTGCCAATCACTTTCTTATAGCATTATAATTGTTCAAGATCATCTTATAAGTGACAATATATGGAATTCTGTTCTTTGTTTCTGTGATAAATCACTGAGTATGATAGACTCCAAATCCATCCAGGTTATATTAAACTATTTAAAGTTGTCTTAACAGCTCATTAATGCACTGTTCTTATCTTTTTTTGCCATCTGTGTTTCACTAGGACTGGTTTTTTGCATTTTTAAAAAATGAATTAATCTATTTTCCTTTGATATCTAATCTGTTGTTCATATCATCCAAAGTAATGTGAATATCAAACATGGCAGTTTGTATCTCTGGAAATTCAATGTTTTTATATTTCCTTTGTCTCTACTTGTTACTGTCAGTATTTTTTTTTTGAGTTGAAGTCTCACTCTGTCGCCCAGAACGGAGTACAGTGGCATGCTCCTGGTCACCACAGCCTCGACCTGCTGGGCTCCAACAGTCCTTCCACTTCAGCCTTCCAAGTAACTGTAACCATAGGCATGCCCTACCACACATGCTTGGCTACTTTTTGGTTTCTTGTAGAGACGAGGTCTTGCCAAGTTGCCTGGATGGGTCTCAAGCCTGCAGTCTCAGGGAATCCATTTGACTTGGCCTCCCAAAGTGCTGGGATAGGTTGAGCCACCGAGCCTGGCCTACTGTCAATATTTTCACTAGTTCTTGAACATAGGGTATATAGTCAACAATTTTAATACTTTGCCTACTAATTGTATTTTTTTCATTTCTGAGTTGGTTTCAATTTATTTTTCTCCCTGTGGGCATATTTTTCTACTTCTTTGAATGTCTGTTATGCAAATAATGCCCAGTAGGGAAATTATGTTAAGAGCTATGGCAATATGAACACCTAAGGGAAAATAGCAATGCTTAACAACTTGCTCTAGGAAACAAGAGGTTTTTAAATCTTTTGCTGATTTCTCAGAATCTACACAAAGGGTAAGGTTCATCAAAGAATGAGGATGATGATGAAGAAAGATTGAGGCAAGGAGAGATAAAGTGGTGGACTTCTGATAGGACAGTATTTCCTTTCTTAAGTGTGTAGGGGCAAACTCTAAGTGAGCAAGGGTTAGCAGTCAGGTACCCCTCCCTAGGTCCTAGTAGATTGCCCTGACTTGAGCTCATCTGGCTTTCATTTGCAATCAGACTTTTTCTTTTATTTTCTTTTCTTTTTTGAGTCAGAGTTTCACTCCTAGACTGGAGTGCAGTGGCATGCTCAAGGTCACCATAACCATGACCTTCTGGGCTCGGGTGATCCTTCTGCCTCAGTCTTCCAAGTAGCTGGAACTACAGGTGTGTACCACCATGCCCAGCTTGCATGCAATTTTTTAATCTGCAAGTTTGACAAAGTCTCATGCAATCAGTTAGAAAATATTTAATACACTTATTTTGTGCCTTAAAAAAATACTGCACCAATATTTGAGAATAAAAACGTTTGGGAGAATGTTCAAGTCTGACTATGCTTGTTAATTTGTAAGACTATCAGAAGTCCACCATACTGATGATTTTGTGTTTTTGATACAGATGGGTGACTCAGTGCTAAAGGAAGGCAGATTATTAGAGTGAATGTGAGGAAGTAGAAAACTTTGAGAAGAATTGGAAATTTTTCAATTTGCAAATCACCCCCTTTTTCTACCAGTCTGTCCTTCCTTCCCCACATAAACAAGTAGCCTTGCTAGAAAACCCACCAATTGGGAGAGTGCAGTTGCTAGCCACTACAAACCTTGCTGGAAAAGCAGACAGGCTAAGGCACTGCCCTATTGCATAATTAAAGATATCCTTGAGGTGTCTGGGAGTGTTTTCCAAGTTTTTATGACTGACAAGGAAAAAGGAGAAGTACATGGCTGGCAGTCAAACTAGAGTGAGCTCAGTAGCCAGGTGTGACAGAGACTGGGGAAGTTGCAGGAGATAATTGGAAAGGGGCTGTTGGTTGCACTTGGGCTTAAACAAGGGGTTTCTCTTGCAATGAGAATTTCTAGATGACTAAGATCAGTCTTGGCAAAAAAATAAATGAAGCATAGGGTACAGTGATATGACTGATTGGAAGAACAGTGCAGGAGCAAAGTCTGAACCTTCCTCAACAGTGTTGTGCTGAAATAGCTGAGGACCTGATGCTATTTGTGCTGATCAGACTTTGCAAATGCCTGTACATTGTTGCTATTTATCTCCTTAAGTTGTACTAGGTTTGCTATAACTTCAATCTCTTGATGTTGACCTTACTTCTTTCTTTTCATAGCAGCAAGAACTGAAGACTGGACTTTGAGCAGATGCTTTTCTACCTAAATTGAATAATTCAATTAGGTAATCTCAAATAGCATGGATTTGGGTTACAGAATTAAAGTGGAAAATGTATACAGCACATCTTCTTTGTGTTTGTCAAAAGTGATCACAAACATATCTTGCTCTTTCATCTGAAGAAGTAGAAATTGTGGTGATCTCAATATTTCATATCTTTGCCTGATACTTAGGCTTTATTACTTCCTAATTCCAGACCAGCCTGGAACTCAAAGCCTCACCTGCAGTTCAGACCCTTTGTTTAGTGTGTAAACTTGTTTGTGTTTCTTTTTTTTTTTAACTTTTTTCCCCACAGAGGTAGGTCTACTACTATGGGCTGGATGTTTGAATGGTAAAAAGCACTAATGTGGTTTTTTTCTCCTCTGGATTTGTGAGTTTGAAATTGCAAATATTAGCCTGCTATCTGAGATTGACTTATGAGTCACCCTTAGCAAAATGTTTGCCATGACTATGATTTTGATTTTTCCACTTGCAAAGTAAAGAAACGTTTCTTTACATAATTATAAACTTATCACGAGAATTAAAAAATGAAAAATAGTGCTAATAGACTTTAGACATAAATGTCTGAGTCAGTTCAGTTGAATTTATTGGCACAAAATAGGAATATTAATAACCAGAAAACACATATAATAATGCCATATTTGTACTTAAGCTACACAAATTATTACTTTTATACTTTAGTTATAGCTTTTGTTTAATCCTAAATTTCAATATTTGAGGATATTGGGTGAGATTTTATTATGGCTAAAGCTGAGTCATTTTCTCAAACAGAAAATAATCAACAAATTCATTTATTTTTATTTCAGCTTATATTTATATTCAAGTTCAGTTTCCTTTTTATGCCCAGCTCCTTTTGCCTTTATGAAAAGTTACCAAATATATTTACAGAATTTGACTCCCATCTAGGAAATATCATTTGAGAGTCTAAAATATATTTATGATGTGCAAAAAGACTTTCTTTTCTCACAATTTCCTTAATAATTTGGAGGATACACTTTGGAGCCATTCATTAATTTATTTTACCAATATTTGCTGCATGCCTATTACGCACTATCAGGTCTGTATTCAAATCCCAGCACTGAACTTCTCAGCTCTGTGATATTTGTGCCTGTTTATTACTTCTGAAACTTTTTACCAATGTATCATTTGCTGTCTGTATTTATATCTGTAATTTATGAACTTGCTAATTGTTGATTCATGCATGACAGTTGTGAAATTTGTAACTTTAGTTTGACATGTCAATTAGTAACATACTCCCTATTTTGATAGCTTATTGTACTGCATTGCACTCATAGATATTTACTGTAGTTATTTTTCAGGTGACAGGTCAATTTGTTAGAGAAAACAGAATAAGTATAGATAAATTGTTTGAAAGATAGAATATCACAGGCCATAAGAGATAAGATAGACAAGTGGGACCTCATTAAACTGATAAGCTTCTGCAAAGCCAAAGAAACCATCAAGAGAACAGGGAGACAGCCTACAGACTGGGAAAAAGTATTTGCCAACTCCAGGTTTGACAAAGGCTTTTAACATCCTGGATCTACAAGGAACTCAAACGTGTCAAAAAGAAACAACAACAACAACTCCATTATAAAATGGGCAAAAGATATGAACAGACACTTCTCAAAAGAAGACATCCGAGCAGCCAACAGACACATGAAGAAATGTTCAACCTCACTAATCATCAGGGAGATGCAAATCAAAACCACACCAAGATACCACCATATCCAGTCAGAATGGCAATTATCAATAACTCAAAAAATAACAGTTGCTGGAGAGGGTGTGGTGAAAAGGGAACTCTTCTACACTGTTTGTGGGAGTGCAAATTAGTGCAACCTCTGTGAAAAACAGTATGGCGATTCCTAAAAGCTCTAAATATTGACCTCCCATATGACCCCACTATCCCCCTACTGGGAATATACCTTGAAGAACTCAAATCACTCTGTAGAAAAGATACCTGCACACGAATGTTTATTGCAGCATTGTTCACAATAGCAAGAACGTGGAAGCAACCATGCTGTCCATCAAAAGAGGACTGGATTTAAAAAATGTGCTACATATACATGATTGAATACTACGCAGCCATAAAAAATAACAAAATCATGAATTTTGCAGCAACCTGGATGGAACTAGGGTCTATAATACTGAGTGACCTCTCACAGAAACAAAGATCTGAGTATCACATGTTCTCACTCATATAGTGGACCTTGAACATACAATGTAATATGATAAGAAAATGACTGACAGTCGTGGGAAACTATGGGGGTGGAGGGAAGGGAGATGGGAGGGATTAACAGTAGTAAATATCTGTCTGGGGACAGGGAGACACCTCTTATCAACAAGGGTGCCTGAACGAAGCATATGTGTATACCTAACCCTTAACTGTACCCCACAATATCATAATAAAAAATATTGATTAAAAAAAGATAAAATATCTTGAAAAACTACCTAGTCATAGTTTTTATTTTTAGACTTCACATTATCATTAATCGTGAATCCATAAAAAGTAGGGATATAATACTTGGGTTGAATTTATAGTCAAGATTACACTGTAGGTACTTTTCTTGAATTGCCAGATAAAAAGTGGATGTTTAAGGATATAGTAGAGTGATTTTAATGTGAAATATCTAATTTTGTCTTTGATTTTAAATTTAAAAAACTTTAAAATTATTATATCCATTGCTGACTAGCTGGTGATTTTTATTTAAATTTTACTTAGCAGAGTGCTATGTCTATGATTCAATCTGCAGTATTGCAATTTGTTTTCTAAAACCTATCCAAAAAATAAAGCTATTTTACTTGAATATAATAAGGAATTCAAAGGTAGTTACAGAAGCCAACTGAGTGGCTGCTGTGAGCCCTGGTCCCTAAACTTAGTAGAGGCTAGTAGATCTGATAGTGTTTGCTTTAATGCACCTATAGTTCAGGAAACTTAAGCTTTTTCCTATAGGAGCCTAAAATATAGTCACACTGGAAAAAAAATGATATAAGCTTTGAACAGAGAAACCATTTCCCTTCCAAACAATGGATACATGAAATTGAAATCAAGCCTTTATTTTTAAAGAGAATAGTTAAAAGTCATTCCAGAGTAAGACTTAAAAAACAATTCTTATACTGTTTTCAGACTCTGTTGTTTGCTAACCTTGTGTTTGTTTTGTGCTTGGGTAATATTCCAACCACTCATGATGCTTACCATGCAAGATTATTTTTCATTAGAGGAAAGCTAATTGATTCAAATATTGAGCAGGGGAATAAGTGCCAATTTTCCATTTACAGTGAAATGGTGTAGTTATGGCAAATTTGAAATTAGTTTTGTCTTTCAGCATTTTGTACTTAAGAATAGTACTAGAGATGCTGCTCTCATTCACTCACATAATAAGTGAGTTAGCTTATGTAGAAATAGTGATTTCCAGGATATTTTGCACTACATTGCAAAGATTTATATGGCTTTTAAAAGGAGTTTTGAATAACCTATATGTGTTTTCTAGGGTGTACCTAAGAGAGCACGTCCAGATAGCAATATCTGCCTTTATTTCATGTTTGTTTTTTGCTATTAACATTATATAAATATACCTACATATCAGTTTCATCACATGCCCTCTGCCTTCTGATGAAGTTCAGGATAGACCTTAGAGTCTTCCATCCCTTTGGAGACTAATCTCTCTCAATTTATCTCTGTTTCTCTTTGCCGTGTTCCCTCTTTTTTCTCCCTCTCTGTTTATGTCTCTTTTTATATATGTATATGCACTTATACATGTGACATATATGTATATATTCTTTGATGTTTCTTGTTTTGTGCTAGTTATATTATTTCCACAGGGAAAAATAGCTTTAATTAATTGATAGTTTTGAACCCAATTTTAACAATTAATTTAAAATATTTTCCAGATAACTATTACTAGAAATACTTGATTATTATTATTTTTTGAGTCGAGGTCTCACTGTCACCCAGACTGGAGTGCCATGGCACAATCACTGCTCATTGTAGCCTTAAACACCTGGACTCAAAAGATCCTCCTGTCTTAGCCTCTTGAGCAGCCAGAACTACAGAAACATGCCATTACACCCAGGGCTCAAGCAATCCTTCCTTCTTGACCTCCCAAGGATCTGGGGTTACTAACATAAGCCATCACACCCTACTGACCTTTCCCCATGAAAGACATTTTCAGACTTTTATTTATATTTCTGAAGGAAAAGAAAAATAATAGGCAAGATCATCTAACTCACATTCTTGGTTAATGACTTTAAGTGGAATACAGGCAAAAATGCAGTTAACTACTTCCCAGATAAACTACTTAGAAAATAGCTACTATTAATAATCACTGTGACATGAGAATTCTGTAAAAATCCAGTGTTTTGCTGGTATTGTACAGCTTTTTCTTAATATTTTCAGATGTTATAGCTGATCTGTTTCCAGAAACCTCACCCACCAGTTCCCCAAGAACTTCAGGAATCTTAATAAACTTTGCAAGAGCTACCAACAAAAAGTAAAATTAACTGATGTGGGCTCAGTTGTTAGCCTACTCTCTTGTAGAATAAAGATAGCCATTTAAGAGCATAAATAATCTACTAACTAAATTATTAGTGATATATTATTTCATGAAACAATAAACTTGTTCTTACTTGGTTTGTGAAAGGTACTAATCATTGGTTTCTCATGAGATAATATCAATCTTAAACAGTATTTTAGTTAAATAAATAAATAAAACAGAACATCTGTGCTATGGTAGTAAGCCTGAAAATTGTGGGTAAAACAGTTGCAATAAGAGAATAAACTTGATTTTATCATCTCAGTTTTTTCACAACCATTTATAAACATCAGGAGGGTACTATGTTTTAACATAAAAATTTTACAGTGAATAGGTTCATTTATCCAGATTCAACCTAGTTGAGTTAAAACATAGGCTTGTAAGTACTGATACAAGTTTTTTTCCCTAAGAAACAGAGTATTTTGTAAAATGTCTTTTAAGATAAAAGTGCTTACTATCCTCTGTAATCTATTTTATTTTTTTCTGCTTTGGGGAACTGTGCAGTAATACAGAATTTTGGCTGATGACTAACCTTGTCTACTACCTTCTTGAGGATGTGCATTATTATACTCATAAAGATGTCCATCAACGTCAATGCTGGTCTTTATTGGTAGCACACATAAATAAAGGGAAAGTTTAGCTTATTAGAAAGAATGATTGTACAACTGAATTAATTTCAAGGCAATTTATCTCTATGCTATGCATGCTAATTAAATATAATTAGTGCAAATATTTTGTTTATGCAGACTAGTCTTTCAGAATACAGTTTGAGAGAATTGTAAGGGATCATATTTGAGAAAATAAATTTTATTTGATATATGTGTTGTCTGAAATGACAGAAGTCTACTGTTATTTCAGATTTATAAAGTAGTATTGTTTTGAACAAAATGGCTATTGCAAATTTTTATATATAAAACATTTAAATTTTTTTAATTTAAAATTTTACAAATGCTTATTTATGTTTTAATGCATCATCATGACTCTGGATATATAAGAGAAAAGCCTTTAAACCTCTTAACAGGGAACAAGAGCTCTCATATTGCTAATATTATCTCTAATCCTTCTAAAGGGAAGAATTACTACTAAATTTGTAATATCTGATTTATCATAGCCTTAATTGTTTACATTAATTAGACTAGGAGAGTTAAGATAAATTTGGATAAACAAAATTTTCTTGAGCAGCACAGCTGAGGCTTTAAAGAACAATGTTTTAGACTTGGTATAATAAATCTTTCATTAGGATTTTCCTATTCAATGAGTTTTTTCTTTATTCAATGATTTTCTGTTAAGTTGTCATATACATCATAAAGTTAGCATTACACAGACTTCTGGCAAGATGGCGATGGGGCAACTTGGTCTGTGAGACCCTCCAAAAAAGAGGACATATAAAGACTCTAGCTCTCTCCCAGGGGCTGCAGTTCTCATTGTTGGCAGTATGCTCTTCACATGGAACTCAGCCGTGGCCACAGCTCAAACATCGAGGCAGTCTGGGTGGCCACTGCAGCCACAGATGCAGCTACCACTACTACTGCCACCACGGCCATCGCCCTGTCCATGCCATGACTTTAGATCGTGAAGCCCCCACAAGCAAGATCTACTGAAATGCTGCTGCTACCACTGCCACTGTCACGCCCCGCCTCTTGCCCGGAGCCAGACTCATGGAGCTCTTCCCATGTACTGTGAGTCAGCTGCTGTCACCACTGCTCCCATTGCCAATTCCCTCCTGTCCTGGGCAAGCAGCTGCAGATAAAGATCATCTGGAGCAATGAGGTAGCACCACCTGCTGGTGATTCAAGGTAACAACACCAAAATGGGAAAAACAGAAGCTTGGTAAATAGACACAGGCCAGATCTGAGTGGTAGGCTGGGCAGGGAGCCCAGATCTGAAACACCCTCCACAGGAGGCCAGGAAACAAGCTAACTGTGAAAAAATCTACTAGCCTGCAAAGACAGCTAGAAATCAGAGCTAAAAGGACATTGGACTTAAGCAAAAAGTGTCAGAGTGTCCTTAGTTGCTTCTGTTAGTTTACTGATGTAATTCTATTCCTTTTGTTTTGTTCTTTTTTTTGTTTTCTGTAAATCCTATCTTTGTGTAGAGCAATAGCACACCAATAAGGAGATTGGTTAGCTTGTATGTTAGCATCATTGTATGTTTTAGTTTTTTCGTATGGTAGTTGGTTAGTTTGTAGTCATGGTTTATTGTTTTTATCTGTTTCAGCCTGTGTGTTTCTCTTCATTTGTTGGTACACTCATCTGTTTTCCCTCTTATCCCTCTCTCTCTCCACCCTCCTCTTTCCCCCACTTCCCACTGCATTCTTTTCCTTCTATTAACCTCATTATGCTTTCAGGGAGTAAACCTACAACCCCACTGCATGGAAAGATTCCAGGGCAGTGGGAAGTGGGTTTCAGATTATCCATACACCTGTCAGCAGATACCAGGATCTGCACATAGATTTTGAAACACAGCACCCCCCTTAAGTAAATCTCAAAACTGCAAAAAAGAACCAGCCCCAACCTACAGTCCAACGCCAGAATTGAACAAAGCAAGAAAATATAAATAAAGAAGAAAAGGAGATTGAACAAACAGAAGTAAAGGAAACCCCTCCACCTCTGAATAACAGAATTAAAGAAGATGGGGAGGTAGAAGGAGGGAAAAAGTAGGGAGGAAAAATCTGCACAAATGAAGAAAAACCAAAAGAAGTATATAGGTCTCACACAGACCCCTGGGAGGTCAGATACTGAGAAAACAGACTTCAGAACACAATGAAGAGCCCCCAGGATGACTGGTCACATGCAACAAACCCAGATATCAAGACATTAATAGAATAAAAAAACTTGAGGAGACACCAGAGGAAAATAGGAAGGAGCTGATGACAGAAATAACAACAGTAAAGAATGCTGTGATGGAAATAAAAAACAAACTAATAAGCATGGAAAGCAGAATTAGTCAAGAAGAAGAAAGAATCTCAGAGCTGGAAGTCCAAAAAACAACTAACCCAAACTAACAAAAACACAGAAAAGAAGCTTAAAAAGACAGAACAAAACCTTCAAGAGATGAATGATTACCTCAAGAGAAAAAACCTGAGTAATTGGCCTTCCTGAGACAGAAGAGAAACAGAGGCCACACTGGAATGAACATTTCATGAAATCATTCAAGAAAACTTCCCTCATCTAATCAGTGATGTAAAATTTCAAACACAAGAGATTCAGAGAACCCCTGCAAGACAACAAATGAGAAGACCAACTCCCAGACACATAATAATTTGCCTAAACAAAGTAGGTATAAAAGAGAAAATCCTAAAGGCAGCAAGAGAAAAAGGTCAGACTACTTACCAGGGAAGACCAATTAGAATAGCAGCAGATATATCTACAGAAACCCTCCAGGCTAGGAGAACTTGGAGCCCTATCTTCAAGGTTCTAAAAGATAAACAATTTCAAACAAGAATAACCTGCCCAGCCAAGCTAAGCTTCATCAGTGAGGGAGAATTGAAATCTTTCCTAGATATCCAATCCCTAAACACCTACGCTGCAACAGGACCACCTCTACAAGAAACACTTAAGAAAGTACTGACCAAAGAAGAAAAGGAAAAAAGAACAATGCCCTTCACAAGAGTACAAGGAAAAGATTAAAAACACACATAAGCCTAATTTCAGTAGAAAATCTAGATCACTAAGATAAAGTAACATTGCAGGATATAGACAGCAAAATCTTTTTTTTAATCAATATTTTTTATTATGATATTGTGGGGTACAGTTAAGGGTTACGTATACAAATATGCTTCGTTCAGGCACCCTTGTTGATAAGAGGTGTATCCCCATCCCCAGACAGATGTTTACTACCCTTAGTCCCCTCTCCCTTCCCCTTCCCCCCCATAGTTTCCCACCACTGTCAGTCATTTTCTTATGGTAGTACGTTGGATGGTCAACATCCACTATATGTATGAAAACATGTGATACTCAGATCTTTGTTTTTGTGAGAGGTCACTCAGTATTATAGACCCTAGTTCCATCCAGGTTGCTGCGAAATTCATGATTTTGTTCTTTTTTATGGTTGCATAGTATTCCATTATGTATATGTACCACATTTTTAAAATACAGTCCTCTTTTGATGGACAGCATGGTTGCTTCCAGGTTCTTGCTATTGTGAACAATCCTGCAATAAACATTTGTGTGCAGGCATCTTTTTGATAGGGTGATTTCAGTTCTTCAGGGTATAGTCCCAGTAGGGTGATTTCAGGATCATATGGGAGGTTGATATTTAGAGCTTTTAGGAATTGCCACACTGATTTCCACAGAGGTTGCACTAGTTTGCACTCCCACCAACAGTGTAGAAGAGTTCCCTTTTCACCCCACCCTCTCCAGCAACTGTTATTTTTTTGAGTTATTGATAATTGCCATTCTGACTGGAGTTAGGTGGTATCTCAGTGTGGTTTTGATTTGCATCTCCCTGATGATTAGTGAGGTTGAACATTTCTTCATGTGTCTGTTGGATGCTCGGATGTCTTCCTTTGTGAAGTGTGTGTTCATATCTTTTGCCCATTTTATAATGGGGTTGTTTGTTTTTTTCTTTCCACCACGTTTGAGTTCCTTGTAGATCCAAGATGTTAAGCCTTTGTCAGAACTGGAGATGGCAAATACTTTTTCCCAGCCTGTCAGCTTTCTCCCTGCTCTCTTGATGGTTTCTTTGGCTTTGCAGAAGCTTGTCAGTTTAATAAGGTCCCACTTGTCTATCTTCTCTCTTATGGCCTGTGGGTTTCGAGTTTTGTTCAGGAACTGGATGCCAGTTCCTATTTCCATGAGGATATGTCCTTCATTTTCTAAGGTTCTTGTGGTTTGAGGTTTTACATTTAGGTCTCTGATCCATTTGAAGTTAACCTTTGTGCATGGGGATAGATAGGGGTCCTGTTTCAATCTTCTGCATGTGGTCAGCCAGTTTTCCCAGCACCATTTACTGACTAGTTCCTCTCCCCAGTGGTAGGTGGTGGAGGCTTTGTAGAACATGTGTTGGTTGAGAAGTTGCAGTTTTGCTTCTGGAATCTCAATTCTATTCCAATGATCTATATGCCTGTTCCTATACCAATACCAAGCTGTTTTGATGATTGTAGCTTTATAATAAAGTTTGAAGTCTGGTAATGTGTTATCACCTGCTTTGTTTTTTTTTTTTGCTGAGGATTGTTCTGGCTATTCTTGGTCGTTTGTGTTTCCATATTAATTCCTGTGTTATTTTTTTCTAGGTCTGAGAAGAATGTTGCTGGTAATTTGATAGGTATTGCATTGAATCTGTAGATTGCCTTAGGTAAGATGGATATCTTCACAATGTTGATTCTTCCAATTGATGAGCATGGGATATTTTTCCACTTGTTTGTGTCATCTTTGATTTCTTTGAGCAGAGTTTTGTAGTTTTCATTGTAAAGGTCTTTCACGTCTCTGGTTAGGAAGATGCCAAGGTATTTCATTTTTTTTGTGGCTATTGTGAATGGAATTGTGCTTTTTATTTGGGTTTCTGTTCGTGTATTATAGGTGTAAAGAAATGCACTTGTCTTTTTCACATTTATTTTATATCCTGAGACTTTGCCCAAGGGCTTTATCAGTGTAAGGAGGTTTTTGACAAATTATCTTGGGCTTTCAAGATACACAATCATGTCATCTGCAAAGAGAGATAACTTGACTTCCTCTTTTCCTATTTGGATACCCCTGATTGCCTTCTCTTCTCTGATTGCTGTAGCCAGGACTTCCAATACTATATTGAATAGGAGAAGTGAGAGTGGGCATGCTTGTGTTGTTCCAGTTTTCACGGGAAATGGTTCCAATATTTGTCCGTTTAAGAGTATGTTAGTTGTGGGCTTCTCATAGATGGCTTTTACTATTTTGAGGTATGTTGCCCATATTCCAAGTGTTCGTGGGTTTTTATCAAGAAGGGGTGCTGGATTTTTTCAAAAGCTTTTTCTGCATCTAATCATATAATCATGTGGTTTATGTTTTGACATCTGTTGATGTATTTAATTACATTTATGATTTTAAAATGTTGAACCAGCCTTGCATCCAGGGATGAAGCCTACTTGGTCATGATGGATGATTTTTTTCTTTGTTTGTGTTTTGTTTTGTTTTTTCTCGTTTTTTTTTTTTGTTTTTTTGTTTTTTGAGTTGGAGTCTCACTCTATCCCCCAGACTGGAGTGCATTGGCCCCTCACGGTCACTGCAACCTCGACCTACTGGGCTCCAGTGATCCTTCCACCTCAGCCTTCCAAGTAGCTGAAACTAGAGGCATGTGCTACCATTCCCAGCTGATTTTTGATTTATTGTAGAGATGAGCCTCTCCACGTTGCCTAGGCAGGTCTCAAACCTGCGGTCTCAGGCAATCCACTCACTTCGGCCTCCCAAAGTGCTGGGATTACAGGCTGAGCCACTGAGCCAGGCCAATGGATGATTTTTGAGATCTGTTGTTGAATCCAGTTTGCTAGGGTCTTGTTGAGAATTTTAACATCTATGTTCATCAAAGATATTGGACTGTAGTTCTCTTTCTTTGTTGGATCTTTACCTGGCTTTGGTATCAGTGTGAAGTTAGCACCATAAAATAATTTGGGGAGGGTTCCATCTTTCTCAATCACCTGAAATACCTTCAGTAGGAATGGAATCAGCTCCTCCTTAAATGTCTTGTAGAATTCTGCTGTAAAGCCATATGGTCCAGGGCTTTTTTTGTAGGTAGTTTTCTTATTATGTAGTCAATTTCCTTGAGTGTTATTGGTCTATTTAGGGTATCAATTTCTTCTTGTTTCAACCTAGGCAGGTTGTGTGATGACAGACAGTCCTCCATTTCCTTGAGGTTTTCAAATTTGTTCCCATAGAAGTGAACATAGTAGTCTCTAATGATCTTTTGTATTTCTTCAGGGTTAGATGTGATGTCATCTTTTGTTCTTCTGATTGTGTTTAATTGGGTTTTTTCTCTTTTTCTTGGTCAGTCTAGCCAGGAGACCATTGATCTTGTTTATCCTTTCAAAGAACCAGCTTTTTGGTTCACTGATTTTTTTGTATTGTCTTTTTGTCTTCTATGTCCTGGATTTGGGCTTTTATTTTGGTGATCTGGATTCTTCTGCTGAAATTAGTGTTTTTGTGGGCTTGCTTTTCCAACTTCCTTAGGTGGCTTGTTAGGCTGTTAATTTGTGATCCTTCCATTTTCTTCATGTGCATTTGTAGGGATATAAATTCCCCTCTTACTACAGCTTTCATGGCGTCCCATAGAATTTTGGTAAGATGTTTCTTCATTTTCATTTTTTTCCATGTATCTTTTGATCTCTGTTTTGATTTCATCATTGGCTCAGGAGTTGTTTAGCATTATACTGTTTAGTGTCCATATCTTTGTGGGTTTTGGGGGGACCTTGTTGGTGTTAATGTTTATTTTTATTTATTTATTTTATTTATTTTTTGAGTTGGAGTTTCACTCTGTCACCCAGACTGCAGTGCAGTGGCCGCTCCTGGCCACTGCAGTCTTGACCCACTAGGCTCTGGCGATCCTTCCACCTCAGTCTTTTGAGTATCTGGAATTACAAGTGCGTGCTACCACACCCAGCTGATTTTTGATTTATTGTAGAGATGAGGTCTCACCAAGTTGCCCAGGCGTGTCTCGAACCCGTGGCTTCAGGCAATCCACTCACCTCAGCCTCCCAAAGGTGTGGGATTACAGACTGAGCCACCGAGCCTGGCAGTGTTTATTTTTATTCCACTGTGGTCCCAGAAGGTGCATGGTAAAATTTCGGTCCTTTTAAATTTGCTTATGCTTGATTTATGGCCAATTATGTGGTCGATCTTAGAATACGTTCCATGTAGTGATGAGTAGAATGTGTATTCTGTGGTCTTTGGATGGAGAGTTCTGTAGGTATCAATTAAGTCCATTTGGTCAAGAGTCACATTGAGGTTCCAGATCTACTTGCTTATTTTTTGTCCTGATGATCTGTCTAGGGTTATGAGTGGGGTATTAAAGTCCCCAGGTATGATAGTGTTAGAGTCAATATCATTCTTTAGTTTTCCTAGAAGCTGCTTTATGAAAGTTGGCACTCCTATTTTGGGTGCATATATGTTTAGGATAGATATTTCTTGTTGATGGAGTGAATCTCTTATCATTATGTAGTGGCCCTCTGAATCTTTTTATATTTTTGATAGCTTAAATGGTATTTTGTCTGAAATTAGGATTGTGACTCCTCCTTTCTTTTGTGTTCCATTCACCTGAAAATTTGTTTCCCATCCTCTTACTTTGAGTCTGTGCATGCCCTTTCTAGTGAGATGGGTCTCTTGCAAGGCAGTATATTGTTGCCTGGTGATGTTTTATCCATGTTGCCATTCTATGTCTTTTCAGTGGTGCATTTAGTCTATTCTCATTCAGGGTAATTATTGAAATGTGAGAGTTCATCCCTATCATAGAGTTCTTATAGAGTTGTTGTTCTTTCACTTTGTTTTTTGTCTTTCTTTTGGTTTTGGGGTTGGTTCACGTGTATTTTTTTCTTTTTCCTGTACTCTTGTGAGGAACATTGTTCTTTCTTCCCTTTTTTCTGTGTTTAGTACTTTCTTAAGTGTTTCAAGTAGAGTTGGTTTGGTGGCAGCTTAAGTTCTTTGGGATTGGATATCTGGGAAAGATTTTAATTATCCCTCACTGATAAAGCTTAACTTAGCTGGGTAGGTTATTCTTGGTTGAAATTTTTTATGTTTTACAACTTTGCAGATACAGCTCCAAGCTCTCCTAACCTGCAGGGTTTCTGTAGATAAATCTGCTGCTATTCCAATTGGTTTTCTATGGTAGGTGATCTCGCCTTTTTCTCTTGCTGACTTTAGGATTTTTTTCTTTTATGCCTACTGAGTTTAGGCGAATTATTCTGTGTCTAGGAGTTGGTCGACTCATTTGTTGTCTTGCAGGGGTCCTCTGAATCTCTTGTGTTTGAATTTTTGCCTCATTGATTAGATAAGGGAAGTTTTCTTGAATAATCTCATGGAAAGTTTGTTCCAGTGTGGTCTCTGTCTCTCTTCTGCCCCAGGAAGGCCAATTACTCTTAGGTTCTGTCTCTTGAAGTAATTGCTCATGTCTTGAAAGTTTTGTTCTGTCTTTTTGGGCTGTTTTCTGTGTTTTTAAGAGTTTGGGTTAGTTCTATATTTTGGTACTCAAGCTCTTAGATTCTTTCTTCTGCTTGGGTAATTCTGCTTTCCATGCTTATCAGTTTGTAATTTATTTCATTCACTCATGTTCAGAGAGTCTCACAAATCCACCTATGCCATTGCCATGTTACTGGAACTCCCCAACAAAATCTTATAGAAAGGATCAACAAGACAAAAACCTTGTTCCTTGAAAAGATAAATAAGATTGATAGTCCCTTGGCCAGATTGCCAAATAAATAAATAAATAGAAAGAGAGAGAAATAAAAACCAAGTAAATACAATAAGAAATGAAAAAGATGATGTCCCAACTGACCCTTAAGAAATTCAAAAGATTATCAGAGATCGCTATGCACATCTGCATGCAAATAAATGAGAAAACCTAAGTGAAGTAGAAGATTTTTTGGCATCATACCACCTTCCAAGGTTCAAACAAACAAACAAACAAAAACTGTGAAACTCCAAACAGACCAATATCAATACAGGACATCAACTCGTCATAAGAAACCTTTACACACACACACACACACACACACACACGTGCATGTGTGCAAAAAGCCCAGCACCAGATGACTTCCCAGCTGGATTCTACAAGACGTACAAGAAGGAATTGATATCAATCTTTTTTTGTTGATGTTGGAGTCTCACTGTTGCCCAGACTGGAGTGCAGTGGCCATTCCTGGCCACTGCAGCCTCGACCTGCTGGGGTCCAGTCATCCTTCCACCTCAGCCTTCCAAGTAGCTGGAACTACAGGCATGCACTACCACACCCGGCTAATTTTTTGATTTATTGTAGAGATGATGTCTCGCCTGCCCAGGCAGTTCTCAAACCCGCAGGCTCAGGCAATC
Source organism: Carlito syrichta (assembly GCF_000164805.1). NCBI lineage: Eukaryota > Metazoa > Chordata > Mammalia > Primates > Tarsiidae > Carlito > Carlito syrichta. Next base: position 46,872 of record NW_007246468.1, read on the forward strand.
CACTCACCTCAGCCTCCCAAAGGCACAGGATTTTTGAACGTGTTCCAGGCAATAAAAAACTATGGAATTCTCCCTAAGTCATTTTATGAAACTAACATTATACTGATACCCACACCTGGCAAAGACCCAACAAGGAAAGGAAATTACAAGCCAAACTTACTGATGAGTATAGATGCAAAAAATTCTCAATAAGATTCCAGTGAATTGTATTCAACAACATATCTCAAGAATCATCCACTATGACCAGGTGGGCTTCATTCTTGGGATGCAGGACTGGTTCAACATTTACAAGTCCATAAATGTAATTCAGCACATTAATAAAAGTAAACAAAAGCAAGCACCACAGGATTATCCCATTAGATGCATAAAAAGCATTCGACAAAATCCAGCATCTCTTTTTGATAAAAACCCACAAACATCTAGGCATAGAAGGATCATTCTACAAAACAGTAGAGGCAATCTCTTATAAACATATAACCAACATTTTGCTCAATGGTCAGAAGCTGGAAGCATTCTCCCTAAGAAGAGGAACAAGACAGGGATGCCCACTCCCATCACTATTCAACATAGTGCTGGAAGTCCTAGCCAGAGCAATTAGGCAAGAGATGGAAATCAGAGGTATCCTAATAGAAAGAAAGGAAGCTAAGCTATCCTTCTTTGCAAGTGATATAATTCTATACATAGAAAACCCTAGTGATCTTGTCAAAAGCCTCTTCACACTGATAAATGACTTTGGTAAAATCTCAGGTTACAAAATAAACATGCAAAAGACAGTTGAATTTCTATACACCAGCAACAAGCAGGTGGAGAAACAAATTAAAAATTCAATACCACTCACCATAATGAAATGAAGTACTTGGCATTCTCTGAACCAGAGAAGTGAAAGACTTTCACAGAGAGAACTACAAAAGACTACTCAAAGAAATTAAGCATGGCACAAACAAATGAAATAAAGCTCATGCTAATGGGTTGGAAGAATCAATATTGTCAAGATGTCCATCTTACCCAAGGCAATCTACAGATTTAATACTGCACCCATAACAATACCAACATCACTTTTTACAGATATGATATGACAATACCAAAATTTATATAGAAACAAACAAAAACAGAGCATGAATAGCCAAAAAAATCTTTAGCAAAGGAACAAAGCAGGAAGAATCACACTTTCAGACTTTATTCTTTATTACAAAACAGCATGCCATTGGTACAGTTATGTGCACATATGCCAAGGGAACAAGACAGAGATTCCAGAAGTGAAAACATGGTCTCTCAATCAACTCATCTTTGATAAAGTCAACAAATTATTGGGGAAAGGAGACCATATTTAGCAAATAGTGCTGAGAAAGCTGGCTAACATGCAGAAGAATAAAACTGGACCCCTGCCTATCACCATATGCAAAAGTCAACTCACAATGGACAAAGAACCTACACATAAAACTATAAGTATTTCAGAAGAAAGCATGGAAAACACAGTTGTGAACATTAGAGTAGGCAATGAATTCATGACAAAGTCCCCCAAATCAAATGCTACAAAAGCTAACATAGACGGGCAGAACCTCATCAACCTGGAAAGCTTTTGCCTAGCAAAAGAATCCATAAAAGGAGTAAAGAGTCAACCTACAGAATGGAAAAAATTGCAAATTATGTATCTGACAAAGGTCTAACATCCAGGATCTATAAGGAAACTCAAACAAAGTCAAAGAAAAAAAAAGTGGGTGAATGACATGAACAGACAGTTGTCAAAAGATGACATACCAGCAGCCAACAGACACATGAAAAAATGCTCAGCCTCACTAGTCATCAGAGAAATGCACATCAAAATTAAATTGAGATACCAGATAACTCTGGTAAGGATGGCTATTATAAATAAGTCAAAAAGTTACTGATGTTGGCACAACTGCAGTGACAAAAAGTACTTCTACACTGTTGATGGGAATGTAAACTAGTTCAACCTCTATGGAAAACAGTATGGTGATTTCTAAAATAACTTAAAATTGATCTTTCCATATTATTCTGTAATCTATCTCTTGGGAATATACCTGGAGGAACATAAATTCCACTACCAAAAAGACACCTGCATACACATGTTTATTGCTGCACTCTTCCAATAGAAAAACATGGAACCATCCGGGCTGCCCATCAAAAGTGAACTAGATAAAGAAAATGTGGCACATATACATGATGGAGTATTATGCAACCTAAAGAATAAGATCATGGCTTTTACAGTAACTTAGATGCAGTTGGAAACCATCATACTAAGTGAGCTGTCCCAGAAATAAAGAAATGAATACTGCATGTTCTCATTCATAAGTGGATCCTGAACACTAGTCACATTAGCACAATGGTGTGATTGGCAGATGCTGGGCACTGCTAGAGAAGGGGGAAATGGAAATTATGATATGGATGTCATTTAATGTAAGTGGTAGAGATATTCTTTTTGAATAGACTTATCAGGAATATATTTAATTTATTACTGGTCATGATAGTTTGAGCAAACTAGCATTCAATTAAGTTGGCTAAAAATAAAATAATTCATTTTTAATACCAACATATGAAAAAGAATCAGTAGAGTTATCACTTAGTGTTATAGGCAAGTAACTATAAGCTTACAACACTCATTTTTGAATTTGAAATGAATTAAAGTATACTTTGGGGAAGTTTTTAATGTATCAAATAGCACATAGCTATTAAAATATATCAATTTTCCAATAAAATAGCATAACTGAATATCTGAAATTGGAAGCTATAGCTCTCAATAGCATAAGAGTATTTAAGTATGTAAAACTCCTTTATGATCATTTATACATACAGACAATAAAGCATGTAAAATATGGATATATACTTGAAATATAGTGAGTAAAAATTTAAGTAATATTTTAAAGTGACAATAATGGAATAATCTAAGTTACAAATATAGCAAGGAGCCAGGAAAAAAGATGGCAGTGGAGCCAGTTGAACTGTGAGAGTCCCTGTATGAGTGAATGAGTGTATGGACAAATTGTAAGTATGTCTGTGTGTAAGTGGTTGTGTGAGTGGCTGGCTGACCAAGTGGGAGTTGGGAGCAAGTGGCCAGGGCTTTCCAGATGAAGTGGCTGGTGACAGCAGCTGCACTCTTGGACTCTAGCACCTCCTAGGATGAGAAACTGAGTGCCATTTTTTAAAAAATCAACAAAGTTTTTCCTAGAAAGAAGTTGCCAGAAGTGACAGCCATTGCCAGACTGCTCAACTACTGCAGCACGAGACTGGACATTGACAATGAGGACTATGGAGAGAATACAGTGAAGAAACAGAGGCAGAATCTGACTGGAGAAGATGAAACAGGCACCCCACCACCATCTTGAAAACTGGGCAGGAAAGTGTTCCGGCATGTTCACCATGAAACAATAGACCTGTTCTCTGAGACCAGAAGGTTAATTACTCAGGGGTTGATGGTGACCCAGAGGGAATATCCCAAAAGCACAAACTTTGGAGGGACAGGATGAGTGCAGAATCCCAGATGTTCCACCCCCTACATTGATGCAGCTGCAGGAAGAACAGTGTGACCAGAAAAGGACAAATAAAACCTCCCAAGAGAACAATGGTCAGCACTAGGCTGACCCAATCTCTTGCTCCACAACAATACTCTGAACATCAGATCCACATAACTGGGGCACGACTGAAAGGAGGAACTCAGGTGGGGCCAGGCAGCAGCCATGCTAGGAGAACATTATTCTGGGATAAGCCTAGCTGGGGGGCCTACTGGCAGCACCTGGGTAGGAGACAATCCTGAACTCCCCCAATGGAGGGGTTTCCCCTGATATTATGAAAGCAGGAGAGGAGGACTGAAATGCCACCCATCCTCACTGCTCCCTCCTCCTGCCCTGGGATATGTACCAGGGGGATTGTGGATGAGCCCCAGTCCTACAGAAGATGGCACACAGGCTTAGCTGTGAGCAGCCAAGAAGAATAATTATAGAACCTGCCACAAGAGGAAGATTAGTGCCCAGAATTCTATTTCAATGTCTTTTGTACTTCTTTTAAAAATTTATTTATTCCTTATAAAGATGTGGGATACAATACAGGGTTAGGTATACAAACATTGATCATGCAGGTACCCTTGTTGATGAGGTATACCCCTGCCTCCCCTAGTAGTTTCCCTCAACTGCCAGTCCCACAACCCCCCTCCTGAGAGTTTTCCACTACTACTGTCAATCACTTTCTTATAGCATTATTAATATTATCATCATCATTATTATTATTATTGAGTTGGAGTCTCACTCTATCACCCAGACTGGAGTGCAGTGGCCGCTTCTGGCCACCACAACCTCGACCTGCTGGGCTCCGGTGATCCTTCCGCCTCAGCCTTTCAAGTAGCTGGAACTACAGGCACACGCTACCATGCCTGGCTAATTTTTTGATTCATTGTAGAGATGAGGTCTTGCCAAGTTGCCCAGGGGAGGTCTCGAACCCGTGGGCTCAGGCAAGCCACTCACCTCAGCCTCCCAAAGGCTCAGGATTACAGGCTGAGCCACTGAGCCTGGCTCTTATAGCATTATAATTGCTCAAAGTCACCTTATGAGTGACAACATATGGAACTCAGTTCTTTGTTTCTGTGATAAATCACTGAGTATGATACAATCCAAATCCACCCAGTTTGCTGCAAAGTCCATATATTTGTCCTTCTTTATGACTGCATAATATTCCATTATGTATATGTACCACATTTAAAAAAATCCAGTCCAGCATCGATGAGCAACACGATTGGTCCCATGTTTTTGCTATTGTGAATAGAGCTGCACCAAACATACATGTGCAGGTATCTTTTTCATAGAATAATTTGAGTTTCTCTGGGTATATTCCCAATAGGGGAATTGCTGGGTCATATGGAAGGTCGACTTCTAGTTCTTTTGGAAATCACCACACTGTCTTCCAAAGAAGTTGTATGAGTCTGCATTCCCACCAGCAGTGTAGAAGCGTTCCTTTTTCTCCAAATCCTCACCAGTAACTGTTGTTGGTTGTTTTATTAATGATGGCCATTCTTACAGGGGTTAGGTGGTATCTCAACATGGTTTTGATTTGCATTCTCTGATGATGAGTGAGGCTGAGCACTTTTTCATGTGCCTGTTGCCTGCCCATATATCTTGTTTTGAGAAGTGACCATTCAGGTCTTTTGCCCACTTTTTAAAGGGGCTGTTTTTTTTTTCCTTTTGGCACATTTGAGTTCCTTGTAGATCCTAGATGTTAGGACTCTGCCAGATATACAGTTGGCAAATATTTTTTCCCATTCTGTGGGCTGTTTCCTTGCTCTCTTGGTGGTTTCTTTTGCTTTGCAGAAGCTCATTAGTTTGATGTGGTCCCACTTGTATATCTGATTTCTTAAGGTATTGGCCTTTAGGATTCTGAATAGGAATTGGTTGCCAGTTCCAATTTCCATAAGGGTGTCTCCTGTGCTTTCCAAGATTCTTATAGTTTGAGGTTTTATGTTTAGGTCTTTGATCCATTTAGAGTTAATTTTTGTGTATGGTGATAGGTAGGGGTCCTGTTTCAATCTCCTGCATGTGGTCAGTCAGTTTTCCCAGCACCATTTACTGAATAGGTTCTCCTCTCCGCAGTCGTTGTTGTTGGAGGCTTTGTCAAAGATGAGTTGGTTGAGGAATTGAGGCTTTGCTTCTGGAATCTCTATCCTGTTCTATTGGTCTATGTGCCTGTTCTTGTACCAATACCAGGCTGTAGCCTTATAGTAAAATTTGAAGTCTGGAAGTGTGATACCTCTTGCTTTGTTTCTTTTGCTAAGGATTGTTTTGGCTATTTGTGGTCATTTATGTTTCTATATAAATTTATGTATTGTCATTTCCAGGTCTGAGAAGAATGATGTTGGTAACTTAATGGGTATTGCATTGAATCTGTAGATGGGCCTTTGGTAGGATGGACATCTTAACAATGTTGATTCTTCCTATCCATGAGTATGGGATATTTTCCATTTGTTTTTGTCTTCTTGGATTTCTTTGAGCAGTGTTTTGTAATTCTCATTTTATTAATTAATTAATTAATTAATTGAGTTGGAGTCTCACTCTGTCACCTAGACTGGAGTGCAGTGGCCACTCCCGGCCACCGCAGCCTCGACCTGCTGGGCTCCGGTGATCCTTCCGCCTCAGCCTTCAGAGTAGCCAGAATTACAGGCATGTGCTACCACGCCCGGCTGATTTTTTGCTTTATTGTAGAGATGAGGTCTTGCTGCCCAGGTGGGTCTCAAACCCACGGGCTCAGGCAATCCACTCACCTCAGCCTCCCAAAGGAGCGGGATTACAGACTGAGCCACTGAGTCTGGCTGTAATTCTCATTTTAAAGGTCTTTCACTTACTTCTCTAGTTAGGAAGATGCCGAGGTATTTCATTTTTTTGGTGGCTATTGTGAATGGGATTGTGCTTTTCATTTGGGTCTCTGCCTGCTTGTTGGTGGTGTATAGGAATGCAACTGTCTTTTGCACATTTATTTTATACCCTGAGACTTTACTAAAGTCCTTTATCAATGCAAGCAAGTTTTTGACTGATTCTCTTGGATTTTCAAGGTATAGGATCATATAATCAGCAAACAGGGATAATTTGACTTCCTCTTTTCCTATTTGGAAACACCTGATGTCCTTCTCTTGTCTAATTGCTTGAGCTAGGACTTCCAACACAATATTGAACAAGAGGGGTGAAAGTGGGCAGCCTTTTCTTGTTCCAGTTTTCAGGGGAAATGTTTCTAGTTTCTGTCCATTTAGCAATATGTTAGTTGTGGGTTTGTCATAGATTCCACTTACTATTTTGAGGTATGTTCCTTCTATACCTAGGTGTTTGAGGTTTTTATCAAGAAGGGATGCTGAGTTTTATCAAAAGCTTTTTCTGCATCTAATGAGATAATCATGTGGTTCTTGTTTTTACATCTCTTGTTGTATTTAATGACATTTATGATCTTGTGAATGTTGAACCAGCCCTGTGTCCTGGGGATGAATCCTACTTGGTTATGGTGGATGATTTTTGAGATGTGTTTTTGGATTCAATTTGCTCGAATCTTGTAGTGAAATTTTGCATCTATGTTCATTAGGGGTATTGACCTGTAGTTCTCTTTCTTTGCTGGATCTTTACTCTGGGTATCAGTGTGATGTGAGCCTTGTAAAATGATTTGGGGAAAATTTCATCTTTCTCAATTGGCTGGATTGCTTTCAGAAGAATTGGTATCAGCTCCTCCCTGTATGTAAGGCAAATGTGGAGAAAAAGAGGATGAGCCCAGTGATTAAAGAAGATATATTAGAGGGAGAGGAAAGAAAGGCTGGCCTTAAAGAAGAAGCAGCAGATTTGTTCTCTTGCAGTCCCCTTATAAAATCCCAGGTGAGGCTTATCGGGCTCTCAGAAGCAGTTTAGACAGTTTGAGATGTTGGTCATAAGATGTCTATGTCTGCACTGCTGGGGGCTGCTGATAGCATGGCCTTGAAGTGCAGATGTCTGCACTACATCAGTCACTATCAAGATGTTAATCACCTGTCTCTGAAATGCAGTCTTAGGAAAGCAAACATTGATAGTCAGTACCAGGATGACATCAGTCACATAGCTTTGGGATGAGATCTCAGGAAAACAATTAGTAACAGATGTTGTTAGAGCAAAATGTTAGCTTTTTGGACCTTTGCAACTCTGTGCTCTATGTGCAAGGTTTACATGATGAGTTGTTTTACCTACAACCTCCTCTTCTATCTCCCTACAAACCCTATCACCTGCTTAGGGAGGGGCTTCTTGGCTCCCAAACAGTACATCTGTCATCTCTTCTCCCTACTCTCTGTGGGTCCCACTATTAGTCTGTAGATTGTGGGAGGGATGCATCTTGTATATCAACTTTCTCTGACTGTTGGGGGTCTCTGACTTCTCTGACTGCTGGGACTGTCTTTCTTGGTTTGCTCTGTAAGAGAGGTGCCAGTCTGCTGTTTCTAGATGGCCTTCTTGTCCCTCCCCTTGGCTACTTTTAAGTGTTCTCTTTATTATTGAATTTTAGAAATTTTGTTGTAATGGTGTGGTTTTCTTTAGGTTTATCCTGCTTGCAGTTCTTTGATCCTTATTCTTGGATTTGTGAGTTCATGGTTTTTATGAAATTTGGAAAATGTTTAGCTGTTATTTCTTTATATATTTTTTCTAATCTCTGGGACTATGATTAGAGGTATGTTAGACCATTTCATATGATCCCATAGGTCACTAATGTTCTTTTTTTCCCAGTTCTTTTTCTTTTTGTATTTTACTTTTGATAGTTTCTATTTGTATGTAGTCAAGTTCTCATTTCTTTTTTATTGTTTAATCTTTTGTTAACCTCATTTAGAATATTAACACAAATTTTTTTCCCATCATCTCATTCAGAATAGTTTTTACACATTGTATTTTTCATCTTTAAAGGTTACATTTGGATTTTTTTATATCTTTCATTTTTTTTCTCATCATGCTCATGATTTTCTCTACCTTCTGAACATATGGTGTATACTTATGATAGCTGTTTTAATGTCCTTGTTTGCAAAGTCCATTATCTGTGTTATTTCTGTGTCTGTTTCCCTTGATTGATTTCTTTTTTTTGGTTATGAGTTATATGTCCCTACTTCTTTGAAAGCTTGGCATTTTTAAAATTAAATTCTAGACATTATGAATTTTACTTTGCTAGGTGTTGGATTGTGATGAAATCTATTAAAAGATGTTGGGCTTTGTTCTGAGACACAGTTAACTTACTTGAGATTAGTCTGATTCTTCTGAGGCTTAATTTTTTGGATGTGATAGGTAAGGTTCAGAATAGCCTTTAAGGGTTAATTTAATTTCAATACCAAGGTGGTATGCTGTGAGAGCTTACCCTGTGGTCTCTGTATTATGATGTCTCTGCATTCTGGATGGTGGAAATGTGAACTACTCCCAGCCCCATGTAAGTTCTGGAATTGAACAGCCTTCTATTCTCTGGTGGTTCTTATCAGCCTCATAGATTTTTATTATAGGTATGTGTAGATAATTACTAAAATATTTAAGCTTATCCTATGTGTATCCCTGGAACTCTTTCTGTGTACAGCTTAATCTTTTATTGTACTAATGTCCTGCGAATTTTAGCCTTGGTAAACGTGAGTTAGATATGCACATGGTTGTATACACACATGATCTTCAGGCTTCTGCTTCAATTATCTTTGGACAAGTGTCAAGAGGTAACTGTGCCATAGAAGAAGAGTAAGTGAGTGTTAGTCATAATATCTTCCATTTGAAACCAACTTACAGAAGAATTGCAACAGTGTATTTTATGGTACTATTACAAAATACTGTAATGAATTCCTTATATTGTTTTACAAATACCCATATATACATCACTGTTATTATTATTACTGCAAATAATTTCAGGGTTCATAAAATGCTTCTTTGTGATATATCATGATAAGGAAAGGCATATGTTACAGTGGCTCTGGGCAGCTGCATGAACAACAAGCTGGCATCCTAAGTAAGCTTGAACTTTCTGGGCATTGACAACATTGGGGAATGTTGCATACCCAAATATGGAATTGGAAGCCAGGGTCATATGACTTCCCACAGGGATTTTCCTCTCTGCGTTGAGTTGGGAGAAATAATTTAGATGAGATCTGAGTTACCTGAATTCAATGAAAAAGGACTGAGTCAGAAAAATTGTACTCTATTAATTTTGGGTAATTTTATAGACTGGTGGTCTGTGGAATACTATTTAATTAGTGAGTCAGAACATGGGCCAAGGATTGGAGACTAGCAGTTGCATAGGTGTTGCCATATTAGGAGATGAACTTTGGTAACCATATGCCAGACAAGCAATACTGGATTCCTGCAAGGAAATACTGAATTCAGGAAACCCAGCACAACTGTGGAGAATTGGGTAAGGAGTTGTGAATAATTTTATTTGACTATTGATTTCAGTCTCAATTTACTTTTGGAACCAATTGTCTACAAGATAAAAAATGCGAGTACAAATATATGCATAATAAATGGTTAATTTAAAAAAACATGTCTCCATTGATCTCAAGCAGAAACTTTTGATCAGGAATGATTTTTTTCTTGCCTTAGAATTATACAACTTTATTTTATTGTTTGAGTATGAATGTTATTTCTGAGTATGAAAACCCTCAAATGGTTTGAATTTGGAGGATGGAATTGAGTCTAGAACACTTGCTTACTATATATACATTTGCATAATGTCTGTCTAAGATTTATTTTTTATTTTTATTTTTTTGAGTTGAAGTCTCACTCTGTCGCCCAGACTAGAGTGCAGTGGCCGCTCCTGGCCACCGCAGCCTCGACCCGCTGGGCTC
>NW_007246468.1:57194-73442 GCF_000164805.1 Carlito syrichta
CTGCCCAGGCGGGTCTTGAACCCACGGGCTCAGGCAATCCACTCACCTCAGCCTCCCAAAGGCACGGGATTACAGGCTGAGCCACTGAGTCAAGCTTGTATAAGATTAAAAACATTGAGTACTATTGCTGAGGTATTTTAGGAAACAACAAACTATGCTATGCAAAATATCAGTATTTATTTTTAGAAAAATAAAGCTTTTGTTAATTTTTCTCTTTTTTTCTCTTTCTTCTCACCTTCTCTTCCAGTTGGAAAAAGTAATCTTTATCATATTACAGTTCTGTGAAATCTATTTTTAAAAGACTATTGTTTTTACAAGTATAATAGTGTTGTCCAGGATACTGACAAAAGTCAAGAAAATAATGAAAATTACCAATTGATTATGAAATTTTGGCCAGACATGGTGGCACACACCTGTAATTTCAGCACTTTGCAGGCTAAGGTGGGTGGACTGCTTGAGCCCAGAAGTTTGAGACCGACCTTGGAAACATAGTGAGGCTTCATCTCTACAAACTATAAGTAAATTTATCTGAGTGTGGTGGCACATGCCTGTAGTCCCAGCTACTTGGAGGCTAGTGTGAACAGATCATTTGAGCCCAGGAGTCTGAGTCTGTGGTAAGTCATGATTATGTCACTGCATGGCAACCTGGGTAACAGTGAGACACTGACTAAAAGAAAATTATAAGATTTTGTTTGAAAAATAAATATTTTTCTTTATGAAAAAAATTAGTGTATTAAAATAATTACCTAGAAATAGAATTTTTAGTATGAATCTAAACTGTATTATGAATAGATACTATTTTATGTCCTATTTTTTCTTTAACATTTTACTTTGAAACATTTTCAAGCTTACAGAAGAGTTGTACTATTACAGAATGCTACAATAAACTTATATTTTTCACAATACCCACATAAGCATATTACCATTATTACTTTTCTTTTTGCTGAACCATTTCATAATCAGTGTGGATGTGATGTCCTTTGTTTAAGTAGCTTCTAAGACAGTGCTCAATTATTCCACCCCTTGGTATTCACACCCTTGTTTAATCTCCTCCCACTGAGTGTAGACTAGATGGGCTAGCTCACATGAAGTGAAGAGAATACAACAGAAGTGATTAGATATCTATCACTTTTGAGGTGAGGTTACAAACAGAATATAGCTTCTAGGGCACTTGCTCACTCTGATGTTCTTACTTTCACTTAGGTCACTAGCTTTCATGTCATGAGGAGATTCAGGCTGTCTATGGAGCCTATGTTGGCATGAAACCAAGTCCTGCCAACAATCACATGAGTGAGATTGGGAAAGTCCCCTGCCACTCACAATTGTGTCTTCAGGTGAGGCCATAGTCCTGAAGCAGTTTGACTGCAACCTGCTGAGAAAGCTTCAGCTACATGTACCATGGTAAGCTATGTCCAGGCTCCTGATTCACAAAATATGTGAGATAATAAATGTGTGTTACTTTAAGCCACTAAATGTTGGTATAATTTGCTTACTCAGTAAAAGATTACTAATGCAGCCCTTTACATCTAAATACTTCAACATATATCTCTTAAAAACAAGGGCATCCATTTATGTAATCATATTACAATAATAAAATCTAAGAAATTTATTATTGACACAATATTACTATCTATAACAGTAGTTCTCAAGTTTAGGTATGCATCAGGGTCAACTGGTGAACTTGTTTAAACACAGATTGCTAGCTGGCCCTATCCACACAATTTCTGATACAATGGTGTAATTTGGCCTGAAAATTTTCATTTTCATTTTTAAAATTTTGACAACTGTTCTAATAATATTCTTTGTAGAAATTTATTTTTCTGATTTGGGAATTAATCTAGCATCATAAGTTGCATTATATTTAATTTTCATGTCATTTTATTTTCTTTAATTTGGAACAGTCTCTTTCGTCTTTCATGATATTGGTTTTTTAAAAAAAGAATAGGCCAGTTATCTTGTAAAAAGTATCTCAATTTGGGTGTCTGTGATATTTCTTCATTATTAGATTTAGGTTATGTTATAAGGTTTTTCTTTCACAAGTTTGTCCCATTTACTGGTGATGTTGATTTTGATCACTTGGCTAAGGTGGTGTTCACAAGACTTGTCCATTGTAAAGTTTCTGTTTCCTAATTAATTATTAAGTAATATGTGGGGAGGTTCCCACAACATTGTATATTTTGTACCTGATCATTTTTACTCAATGCATTTTAGCATCCTCTAGTTTTTGCTTGTCATTTATTATTATTATTAATTACTACTACTACTACTACTACTTTGAAATGATGATTTTCAAATTCTATAATTTATTTTACATTTATTATAGGTAAGAGTTTTTCCTTCTGAATTAGTTTGCTAAGGCTGCTGTGATAAAGCACCATATTAGAACTTCAGTATTTAAATTTTGGGAGATACAATTTAATCTGTAATATATACCCATTCTCTTTATTTAGTGTTAGTATGAGCTCATAGATGTAAAAAAAATTCATTGGATTATAATTTATTTGTCTTAGTCAATTTAGGCTGCTACAACAAAATACCACATATTGGGTGGCTTGTAAAAACAAATTTATTTTTCACAGTTCTGGAGGCTGAGAAGCCCAAGATCAAGGCACCAGTAGATTCAGGATTTGGTGACAGCCTGCTTCCTGCTTCATAGATGTCTATTTACTATAATCTCATGTGATGAAAGGTACCTATAAGTTCTCTGAAGTTTGTTTGATACAAGTACTAATCTCGTTCATGATGACTCCACCCTAATGACCTAATAGCCTTTCAAGGATCTCACCTTCAAGTATTGTTAAAATTGGGCATTAGTGCTTAATATATGAATGGGGGGTACACATATCATCTATAGCATCATTACCACCATGATTATTAATTTTAATGCTCAAGTTTTTCCAGATTTGTCCTGGAGCAGCTCCTTTAGTCTAGCTCCTGTATCCTTTTTGATTCAATTCTATCACTTTTTTGCACTTCCATACTATATGGTTCAAGATGTTTCAGGTTCACTTTGTACTTTCCCTGTCCCAACCCTGAAATCAGTCATTTCAAGGATCTCTGGTTCTTTTTAGTGATAAGCCCCATTTTAATTCAGACTTAACTGGAAAATATAATGAGAGCTTGAAACTATACATACTAACTAGAAATCTTGTTGGTTTTGTGGAAGTTGATATATAAACTTCAGACAATGTATGTAGTAGGGACCTGCATTTTTTAAAAATTATGTTGTAGAAAATTTATGTGCTTGCTCAAATTTGTTAACTATGTTTTTCATAGTGAGTTAATTACACCCATTTTAAAACCATTATAATATCTCCATTATGTATTTAATTAACTCAATATAAACTTTTTTTGTGGATTCTCTGAAAATGAGGCACCTAGCTAATGTCTTCCTTTTTTAAATCAGCTTTTACTTTACCAAAAATGATAACCTATTTTAATAGATCAATTTTAAATCTTAATTTGCTATGACCCTGCACCTATATCAGTCCTTATCTCCTTCCTCACTATTGGGGGCATATGTCTTTCCTTCTTAAAAAACCCATTTGCAAAGGCTGGGTGTGATGGTTCAAGCCTGTAATCCCAGCACTTTGGGAAGCTGAGGTGAGAGGATTGCCTGACCTTAGGGGTTCTAGACCAGCCTGGCAAACTTGGAGAGAGTTCATCTCTACAATAAATCAAAAAATTAGTCAGGCATGGTGGCACACACCTATACTTCCAACTACTTGGAAGGCTGAGGTGGAAGGATAGCCTGAGCCTAGCAGGTAGAAGCTGCAGTGGCTGTAAGCATACCACTGTACTCCAACCTGGGTGACAGAGGGAGATTCCAACTCAAAAAAAAAAAATCCATTTGCTTGTGCATTGGTTTCCATTCTTTTCTATCTCCTCTCCTCAGGGACTTTAATTATTAATTATCCATTAATTACCTTTTCTATTGTATCTCACATTTGTCAATTTCCATAGATTCCTCTTTGGTCTATAAATACAGTCTGTTTCTACTACTTTCTCATTAATTCTAGCCTACTCCATATCCAGCTTGGAATCCCAGGACCAATTACTCTAGCCAAACTTTTGCTAGAATCCTAAACTCTATTAATTTATTGTGTTTTAAACATGTCCACTAAAACTGCTTGCCATCTAGGCTGCTGCTGAAGGTTATGCATATAAATGGATGCCACTGTGAATTCATGGCCAGCAACCTCAACAAGTGTGTCCAAACTTCTAGAAAATTCTATTCTGTTTCCATGATCAGCCCTCTCTCATTCTTCACAAGGCTTCTTCCCACATTCTCTGCTCTTCTTTAATCACCCTCCATCCTCCCTTCTACTTCCCTTTCAAATAATCTTTACAGATGGATTTTCTTCCTGCTTTGTACAGATAATAGTTACAAATGACTACAAACTCATTGTTTTATTATGTGCCCTTTTCTACTTTTCTTCTGTTACAATACGCCTCTTCTTATTTAAAACTCTTAACTCCATCTTTCTCCCTCACTTTTCTTTTAAAGATATGTGGTACAATTCTGAATTAGGTATACAAATGGACATTGTACAGGTAAAGTTTGGGCTTCCCTTTGGTCCCCACTTTTCCTGGTTTCAGATCAGGTACCCTTATTAATGTTGTGCCCCTCCCACCCCTAATTAGTATAGCTTTGTAGTATAGTTTGGAATCAAGAAGTGTGAAACCTCTAGCTTTGTTATTTTTGCTCATGATTGCTTTGGCAGTTTAAATTTTATTTTGTGGTTCTATATAATTTTAGGATTTTTTTCCCACTTTTTATGAAAAATGACATTGGAATTTTGATAGGGATTGTAGTGAGTCTGCAGATTGCTTTGGGTTGTATGAACCTATTAACAATATTAATTCTTTGATTCTGTGAACATAGGGTATTCTTCCATTTATTCATATCTTTTTCAGGTTTTTTTTTTTTTTTTTTTGGTCAATGTTTTACAGTTTTCACCATACACGTCTCTCACCTGCTTGGTGAAAGCTATTTCTGAGTATTTTACTTTTATTTTTCGTAGCTATTGTAACTGGAATTGTTCTTTTTTGTTGTTGTTGTTTTGTTTTTCAGGAGAATTGTTCATTGTTAATGTTTAGGAATGCTAATAATATTAGTGTGTTGATTTTGTATTCTGCAACTTTCCTGAATTTATTAGTTCAAATAGTTTTTTGGTAGAGTCTTTATAGTATATATACATATATATGTATATATATGTATATATACATGTATATATACATATATATATGATCATATATGTATATGATCATATTATCAGCAAGCAATGACAACTTCAGTTCTTTGTTTCCTATCTGGATGCCTTTTATTTCTTTCTCTTGTCTAATTGCTCTGACAATGACTTCCAATACTGTGTTGAATTGAAGCAGTGACAGTGAGCCTCCCTACCTTGTTCTGTATCTTAGAAAACAGACTTTCAATTTTTTACCACTGAGTATAATGTAATCTGTGAGTTTCTCATATGTGGCCTTTATTGCACTGAGGTGCAATTTTTCTATATCTAATTTGGTGGGAATTTTTATTATGAAGAGATGTTGAATTTTTTTAAATGCTTTTTCTGTATCTAAGATGATCATATGGCTTTTGTCTCTTATTGTGTGAGGTGATGTATCACATTTATTGGTTTGAGTATATTGAACTATCCTTACATCCTAGTCATAAATCCCACTTGATTATGTTGGGTGATCATTTTAAGGTGTTGAATTTATTTTGCTAGTATTTTTTTTTTGAGTTGGAGTCTCACTCTGTCGCCCAAGTTGGAGTATGGTGGCAAGTTCATGGTCGCCCCAGCATCGATCTGCTGGGCTCCAGTAATCCTTCTGCTTTAGTCTTCCAAGTAGCTGTAACTACAGGCACATGCTACCATACCTGGCTAATTTTTTTTTTTTTGAGTTGGAGTCTCACTTTGTTGCCCAGACTGAAGTGCAGTGGCCACTTCCAGCCACCGCAGCCTCACCTGCTGGGCTCTGGCTCTCCTTCTGTCTCAGCCTTCTGAGTAGCCGGAATTACAGGCATGCGCTACCATGCCAGGCTAATTTTTTGATTTATTGTAGAGATGAGGTCTCACTGCCCAGGTGGGTCTCAAACCCACGGGCTCAGGCAATCCACTCACCTCAGACTCCCAAAGGCATGGGATTACAGGCTGAGCCACCGAGTCCAGCTCTTGGCTAATTTTTAAAATTTCATTGCAGAGACAAGGTCTCACCACATTTCCTGGGCTGGTCTCAAACCTGTGGGCTCAGGCAATCCTCTTGCTTTGGCCTCACAAAGTGCTGGAATTACAGGCTTGAGCCACCATACCTGGCCTACTTTGCTAGTATTCTCTTGAGGAATTTTACTTCTATGTTCATTCAGGCTATTGACCTGTAAGATTTTCTTGTTACTTTCTTGTGTGGCTTTAATATCAGGGTAATGTTGGCCTCATAAAAAGAGTGTGAAAGTACTCTTTCCTCTTTGAATTTTTGGAAGAGTTTAAGAAGGATTGATATTGTTCTTTCAGTGTTTGGAAGAATTAATCAGTAAAGTCATCAGGTCCTGGCTTTTCTTTCTTTAATGAAATAATCAAAATTACTGATTTATTTTATTTTATTTATATATATATTTTTATATAGGATATTGCTGTGTTACCCAGGCAGGAAAGCAGTTGTGTGACCATAGCTCACTGCAACCTCTAGTTCCTGGGTTCTCAAATAGCTATGACTAAAGGAATGTGCCACCATACCTGACTAGTTTTGTTATGTTTTTGTTTTTTGTGGAGACATGGTCTCTCCATGTTTCCCAGGGTGGTCTTGAGTTCCTTGCCTCAAGAGATCCTCCTGCCTTGTCTTCCTATAGTGCTGGGGTATGTTCAAATTTTCTATTTCTCTATGATTCAGTCTTGATAGATTTTATATGTCTAAAAATTTATTCATTATTGGGTCACTATCCCATTTGTTGGTGTACAATTATTCATACTAGTCTGTAAACATCTTTTGTATTTCTGTGTTATCAGTTGTAAATTCTTTTCTTATTCATTTATTTCAGTCTGCTTTCTATTTTTTATTCGTCAAGCTACAGATTTGATGGTTTTATCTTTTCAAAAATTCAGCTTTAGTTTTGTTAACCTTTTGTATTGTTTATGTAGTACTATTCCATTTATTTCTACCTGATCTTTATTAGTTTCTTACTTCTGATAACTTTGGGCTTAGTTTGCTCTTCTTTTCCTTGTTCCTTGTGGAGTAACATTAAGTTGTTTATTTGATATGCTTTTTCCTTTTTGATGTAGGCATTTACTACAAGAAACTTTTCTCTTAGAACCGAATTTGTTGGATCCCTTAGGTTTTGGTATATCGTGTTTCCATTCTTGTTTGTCTCAAGATACTTTAAAAATTTCTTTTTAATTCCTTTTTAACCCATTGGCTG
Organism: Carlito syrichta; assembly: GCF_000164805.1. NCBI lineage: Eukaryota > Metazoa > Chordata > Mammalia > Primates > Tarsiidae > Carlito > Carlito syrichta. Next base: position 64,615 of record NW_007246468.1, read on the forward strand.
TTCAGGTGTGTGTTATTTAATTTCCAGTATTTGTGATTTTTCTTAAATTCCTCTTATTTTGATTTCTAGTTTTGTACAATTAATCAGAAAAAGACACGATATACTTTTAATCTTGTTAGATACGCTAAGGATTGTTTTGTGCCATTACATGTAATCTATTCTGAATAATGATCTTTGTGCACTTGGGAAAAATGTTTATTCTCTTCCTGTTCGATGGAATGCTCTGCATGTATCTGTTAGGTCCATTTGCTTTAAAGTGTTATTCAAGTCCAAAGTTCTCTTATTAATTTTCTGTCAGGATGATCTATATGTTGTTGAAAATGTGGTATTGATGTTCTTTACTATTATTTGTTTTGCAACCTATCTCTTCCTTCAGACCTTCTAATGTTTGGTTTATACATTTAGTTACTCTCTTGTTAGGTGTAGCTAATCTATAATTGCTATAGCAGAAGAATAAAATTGATGAATTGGCTCTTTATTATTATATAGTGTACTTTGTCTTTTTTAATAGTTCTTCACTTAAATTCTATTTTGTCTGATGTAAGTAAAGTTGGTCCTCCAAATTGATATATTCTGCATTTGTGTATTCAACCAATTGTAGATAAAAAATATTTGAAAAAATAATTACACAATAATTATACAAGAATAAAAAAATAAAAAGTGACTTGAATATTTTAGGGTTTTAATATCGGCAGAGGTCTTAAAACCAAACCTTGCAGATACTAGGGATTGACTACCTTACTCTCCCTACTTTATTTTGGTTTCTATTCATGTGGAACATCTTATTTCATCTCTTTAATTCTATAAGTGTCCTTAAAAGTGAGATGTATCTCCTGCAGGCAGCTTATAATTACATCTTTTAAAAAAGTCTGTTCACTCACTTTGTCTTTTTATTAGAGAATTTAATTCAAGATAATTTAATTCAAGGTAATTGTTGGTAAGTAAGAACTTATTACCACCATTTTGTTACTTGTTTTCTGGTTGTTTGGTAAATTATTTGTTTCTTTTTTCCTCTTCTTTGTGCTTTGATGGTTTTCTGTATTGGTATAGTTTAAATTTTATCTACTTACATTTTGTGCTACTACTTAAGATTTTTTCTTTATGGTTACTATGAGGTTTATATAGAACATCTTATAACATCCAATTTCAAACCGTAACAACTTAATGTTGATTACATACAACTTTACACTTCTACTCTTTCTCCATTTTGTATTTTTGATGTCAGAATTTACATCATTTTTGTAATGTATATACCTTGAAAATTTATTGTAACTATTGTAATTAATAGTTTTATATTTGAATCATTATATTAGAAATAAAATTGCTTTATGTGCCATCTTTACAGTGCTAGAGTACATGCATATTGTTCTGTTTTACTTATATCATTAACTTTTGTGCTATTGTATGTCTTATATTATGAATTAGAAGGTTTTTACTTCAGTTTAAAGAACTCCCTTTACCAATTCCTGTAAGGTAGGTCTAGTGGTGACAAATCTCTTCAGGTTTTGTTTGCCTAGGAAAGTTTTCACTTTTCCCTCATTGCTAAAAGATGAATTTCCTGGGTAAAGTATTCTTGGGTTTTATTTTTTCCTTCAGCATTTTGAATGTATCATCCCACTCTCTCCTGACCTACATGTATTTTGCTGAGATTTATGCTGATAGTTGTAATGGGACACCCTTGTATGTGATATACTTCTTATCCATTGTTGCTCTCAGATTTTTTCTTGATTTTTGATTATTTATTATTATGTGTCTTGATAAACTTTTCTTTTGATTGAGTTTTATTGTAATCTCTATATTTCTGGTACCTGGATGTTGGTATCTTTCTCATGTTCAGCCATTATTTCTTTACATATGTCTTCAGGCCCCTTTTCTCCTTCTTCTGCAGCTCCTGTTGTTCAAAGGTTTGATCTCTTCACAGGGTCCCATAATTTTCATAGGATTCCTTTATTCTTTTTCTGTTTGGTCTTTTCTTCTTCTCTGACTGGGTTTTTTGGCTTTAAGCTCACTGATTTGTCTATTTGAGGTTGCTGTTGACGTTTTCTACTGAATGTTTCATTTCAGTCATTGTACAAGTACTCTGTTTTATTGTGCTTCACTTTATTGTTCAGATAGTGCTTTTAAAATTTTTTTCCAAATCAGGCAAGTCCATCAGTACCATTTTTCATGTAAACATGTGTCTACTTTGTGTCTGTCACACTTTGGTAATTTTCACAATATTTCTAATGTCTTCATTATTATTTTATTTGTTATAATGATCTGTTATCAGTGATCTTTGATGGTACTATTGCAATTTGGGGGACACCAAGATTCACATTCATATAAGGTGGCAAATTTAATAAATAAATGTGTGTAATCTGACTTCACTAACTTCACTCCTGTTTTCCCATCTCGCCTCCTTTCCTCAGACCTCCCTATTCCCTGAGACACAACATTAATGAAATTAGTCCAAATTAATAGCTCTAAAATGACCTCTACATGGTTAAGTGAAGGAAGAGGTGCACATCTCTCACTTTAAATCAAAAGCTAGAAAGCATTAATGTTAGTGAGCATGGCATGCCAAAAGCTGAGACAGACCAAAAGCTAGACTCCTTGCAACAGTTATCTGCGTTGTGAGAGAAAAAGTTTTCACAAGAAATTAAAGGTACTACTCCAGTGAGCACATTAATTATAAGGACGTGAAACAACCTTATTGCTGATATAAAGAAACATTTTTTCTGTTGTTTGCCATTTTATATGAGCATGGTTCATGGTGCCCCCAAGCTTTTATAATAGTACCATCAAAGATCATTGATAACATATCATCATAACAAATATAATAATAATTTAAGTGGTCTAGATAGATCAAACTAGCCACAACAGTCTCTTAAATCAAAGTCAGATTCAGAGCAATGTCCTAACTCTTCAATTCTATGAAAGTCTAAAGAGATGAGGAAGCTGATGAAGAAAGGTTTTAAGCTAGCAGAGGTTAGTTAATGAGGTAAAAAGAAAGAAGCCACCTCCATAACATAAAAGTGCAAAGTCAAGCAGCAAGTGCTGATGTAGAGACTGTAGCAAGTTATCCACAAGACCTAAGACAATTGTTGAAGTTGCCTACCCTAAACAAGATTTTCAATGTAGATTTTAAAGAAGCTTTCTAATAGAAGAAGATGCCATCTGGGACTCTCATAGTTAGAAAGAAGTCAATGCCTGGCTTCAAAACTCCAAAGACAAGCTGACTCTCATATTAGGGACTAATGCAGCTGGTGATTTTAAGTTACTCAATCACCAGTTTGAAAATCCTAGGGTCTTTAAGAATTATAATAAATAGACTCTGTTTTCTAAACAGAACAAATACTGAATAACAGCATATCTGCTTACATTATTGTTTACTCAATATTTTCAGTCTACTGTTGAAACCTGTTGTTCAGAAAAAAAAATTCTTTTCAAAATATTACTGCTCATTGACAATGCACCTGGTCACTCAAGAGCTATGATGGAGTTGTCCAAGGAGATGAATGTTGCTTTCATGCATGCTAATGCAACATTTATTCTGGAGCCCATGAATTGAGGAATAATTTCAACTTCCAAGTTTTATGATTGGAAGAATACATTTTATAAGGCTATAACTGCCATAGATAGTGATTCCTCTGTTAGATCAAAGTAAATTGAAAATCTTCTGGAAAGTATTCACCATACTAGATGACATGAAGAGCATTTGTGATTCAAGAAATATGGTCCAAATATCAACATTACCAGGAGTTTGGAAGAAGTTGATTTCAACCATCATGAATGACTTTGAGGAATTCCATAGAGGAAGACCAGTGGAGGAAGTAGCTGCAGATGTGGTGGAAATAGCAAGAAAATTAGAATTACCTAGAAGTAGAGCCTTAAGATGTGCCTGAATTACTGCAATCTCATGAACAAACTTGGATGTATGATGTGTTGCTTCTTATGCATAAGCAAATAAATTTGTTTTTTGAGATGTAATCTACTCCTGGTGAAGATGCTGTGAATATTATTGAAATGTCAACAAAGTCTTTAGAATACTCCATAAACTTAGTTAATAAAGCAGCACCAGAGTTTGAGAGGATTGACTCCAGTTTTTAAAGAAGTTCTACTGTGAGTAAAATGATATGAAATAGCATTGAATGCTATGGGGAAATCTTCTGCGAAAAGAAGAGACAACTGATAAGACAAACTTTGTTGTTGTTATATTTTAAGAAATTGCCACCCAGACTACAGCAACCACCACCTTGATCAATCAGAATCTATCAACACTGAGGCAATGACCACTACCATTTTAAAGCAATAAAGTAATTTTAAATAACGTATGCACTTTTCTTAAAAGAATACTATATAGCACAATAGACTATAGTATAAACATAAATTATACATACATTGCAAAACTAAAATAATTGTATGATTTACTTTACTGTGGTCATCTGGAACCTAACCTGCAATATCTTCAAGTTATGCCTGTATTCTTTATCTCTAGGATTTCTATTTGTTTTTCATTTAATTGTCTCTTTTTTGTCAAACTTCTCATTTGTTTATGTATTATTTCCCAATTTTGGTTTAGTTTTTTAGTCTATTTGCTCTTATACATACTGAACTTCTTTAAGGAGTTTTTTTTTGGGGGGGGGTCAGTCATTTGATAGATCTCTATTTCTTTAGGTCCCATGATAGGAGCTCTATTAGTTTCTTTTGGACATGTTATGTTTCCCTTATTCTTCATAATCTTTGTGTCCTTGAATTGTTGTCTATCCACTTGAGGAGACAGACCCTTTTCTGGCTGTTACAGATGTTCTTTGGTAGGGTTAGGCCTTGACTGTTTAAGTGTGGTTCTGGAATGGCTAGTTGATGACAACCCTGGGCAGGCAGAGATTTGTGGGGTATCTATTTAACTAGGTGGCTTTTGTTTTGATGTCAACTGGGCTGTTGGCTAGGTTACACTGTCCAGCAGTACCACAGTCTGGACTCTCCTATCAGGAGGAGCTGATGGTTAGGTACTGTGATGGCGTCTGTTCTGGCTGGTAACAGGATGTATTTTCTGGCAGGGAAGTTCTGCAATTTAGGATCTGCAATAGGTAAGGCTGCAGTCTAGGCCCCAAGGTTGGCCAGAGTCACTGCTCTGGATGGGCAGGACCAGAGGCTATGCTCCTCAGACGTGCATAAATGAAGACTAACTATGTTTCAGGGTGTATCTGTGGGGAAGTCTTTTGTGTGAGTTGAATGGGTGTTCGAGTTCCTGGTCATACAGGTTTGTCCTCTTATCTCCAAAATGCACCCAAGTGGGAGTCTTCATGCCTAGATGAGGTCAATGTCTGGACTTTTGGGTTTTGAGGAGCTGCGAATTGACTTCTTTGGTCAAGCAGGCCTAACCTTATGCTTCTCTGAGTAAGTGGAGTTGGGTGTCTCTCTGCCTGCATGGTGGCGATTGAGGTGATATCTGAGGCAATGCAGGGAAGTTGTCTAGGAACTAAAGCTGTGCTTCTAAAAATGACCAGGTCAGCTTTGTGACTTGGCTATAAAGTTTTCTTATATCTCCACTCAGGTACCACAGCTGTAAGGAATTCAGAGGTAACACCAATGTCTGCACACTCAGAGTCAATGCAGGGAGACTGTCTAGGAATTCAAGATGGGTTAAACTTCCCACTGTGCTTTTAAAGGTGACTAGGTCAGTTTTGCGAGTGGGCTACAAAGTTGGCTTATATCTTTGCTCAGAAGCCACAGCTGGCAGGAACACAGAGGTAACACCAAAATCTGCACACTGGTCATTATGATCTCTGCCACATTTTTGTTGCTGTTTTATTTTTTACTTTACCATGAGCAATCTAGCTGTGTTGTTATCTTCAGTATTTCTCTTGAAGTGAGACAGGAGTTGACTTCCTGTGATGTTTCTAAGAATGCTGGGGATTCTGGATGACTGTCTCTGCTTTTTTTCCCCTGTAGAAACTGTGGACCCAGAAGAATCCTCTCCATCTGTCATTGTGCCAACTTGGGAGAGGAGGTGCAGCACAAAGTGAGACTGATATTACCCTTCTAATTAAATTTTCATTTAGTTATGCAGACCACGTGCTGGTGTCAGGCTTGTTTCCAAGTACTGGAATTTACAAAAAGATGTCTGGTCTCTGGATAGATATCAGTGGAACTTCCTGTGAAGAAGAATGGAGCCATAGACTTTCTGTTCTATGATATTGCATAAAGTCCAGAGAGACTTTAAATTCCTTCATATGTTAAAAATCCTTACTTGATCCTATTTGTAAAAGCATGGAAGAGCATTATGCTAAGTGAAATAAGCTAGACACAGAAGAACAAATACTGCACCATCTCACTTATATGTGGAATCTAAAAAAGTTGAAAACATAGAAGTAGAGAAAAGAATGGTGGATACCACAAATGGGGACGTGAGAGAAATGGAGAGATGTACATTTGTATAATGCAAAGATTGTATTTATATTTAATATAGAATGTAGAATGAATAAGTCTAGAGAGCTAAGGTACAGCATGATGATTATCATTAATAAAACTATATGGTACACTGGAAATTTACTAATAGAGTAGATTTCGGTGTTCTAATTATACCTACTATAAGTGGTCATATGAGAGGGAAAGATTATGTTAATTTTCTGACTGTAGTAACTTTAATCTTATATGTTGTATAACTTAAATATATACAATTAAAAAAAACCTGTTTGAGAACAAATGCCCCTTCCCAGTTACTGTAATTTTGGTTCATATCCAAATCTCTTTTTTTTGAGTTGGAGTCTCACTTTATTGCCCAGGTTGGAGTGCAGTGGCACAATCATGGCCTCCCCAGCATCACCATACTGAGCTTTGGCAATCCTTCCACCTTAACCTTCCAAGTAACTGGAACTACAGGTGTGCAGTACAATGCCAGGCTAATTTTTTACTTATTGTAGAGACAAGGTCTCACCAAGTTTCCCTGGCTGCTCTCAAACCTGTGGTCTCAGGCAATCCACTTGCCTCAGCTTTCCAAAATGCTGGAATTACAAGGCTGAGCCACTGAGTCCAGCCTGAATTTCTCCTTCTTAACCTCTCTTTGCTTCTCAACACATTGTCCTCTTTCGTTTTTTTTTTTTTTTGAGTTGGAGTCTCACTCTGTCACCCAGACTGGAGTGCAGTGGCCGCTCCCAGCCACCGGAGCCTCAACCTGCTGGGCTCCGGTGATCCTTCTGCCTCAGCCTTCCAAGTGGCCGGAATTACAGGCATGCGCTATCATGCCCGGCTGATTTTTTGATTTATTTTAGAGATGAGGTCTCGCTGCCCAGGCGGTTCTCGAACCTGCGGGCTCAGGCAATCCACTCACCTCAGCCTCCCAAAGGCATGGGATTACAGGCTGAGCCACCGAGCCCGGCATCCTCTTTCTTAAATTAACAAGGCAGGGAAAAACCTCTCACCAACCCTATGCCACAGACCTTCTATTTCTTTCTTTTATTTGAGTTGTAGGGTGCATGTGAAGATTTGCTACATAAGTAAATTGCATGTAGGTGAGGTTTGGGCTTCTAGTAAGCCCTCTCTCCCCCTGATAGTGGACCTGGTGTGTAATGTGTTGCTGTGTGCTCCCTCCTCCCTTCCTCCCTCTTTTAGCAGTGCCCAGCATCTGTTGTTCCCACCATCGTGCTCATGTGAAGAGTGATCAAGGCCTTCTTATGAGAGAGAACATATGATATTCAGTTCTTTGTTTCTGTGATAGTTCACTTAGTGTGATAGTCTACGAGTTGCACCCATGTTGTTGCAAGGAACATTATTCTGTTCTTGTTTACAGTTGCACTATATTCCCCTGTATATACGTACCACATTTTCTTTATCTAGTTCACTTTTGAGGGGCATCTGGGTTGGCTTCATGTTTTTGCTATTGGGGATAGTGCTGCCATGAACACAGGTGTCATTTTGGTAGAGTGACTTATGTTTTTCTGGGTATATTTCAAGAGGTTTCATTGCTGGATCACATAGAAGCTCTATTTTTAGTTTTTGGAGAAAATGCCAGCCACACAGCTTTTCACAGTGGTTGTAATAGTTTACTATCCACCAACGATGTAGAAGCATCCCCTTTTCTCCTCAGCCTCACCAACATCCTTTTTGTTGTGACTTTTAAAAGCTTGTCATTCTGACCACAGTTAGATGTCATCTCGTTGTAGTTTTGATTTGCATTTCTCTGATAATTCATGGACCTGAACATTTTTTCATATGTCTTTTGGCTGCTTGAATGTCTTCCTTTGAGAAGTGTCTGTTCATATGTTTTTCCTGCTTTTTAATGGGGTTACTTTTTTTTCCTGTCATTTTGCTCCTTGTAAATTCTGAATGCTAGAACTTTGTCAGATGTCTACCTTGGAAATATTTTTTTTCCCATTCTGTGGGTTGCCTCTTTACTCTCTTCATGGTTTCTTTTGCTGTGCAAAAACTTTTTAGTTTGATAAAATCCCACCTTTGCTTTATCTTTGGCTGCATTTACTTTTGAGAACATAGGTCCTCTATTTCTATTTCTGACTTTGAACTCTATTTTGACCTACAGCCCTGTATGCGTAACTCCATAAGTCCAAGTTTAAACTTTTGTCTTTTATTCTGAATCTGTTCTTTTTTTTAATTCCCCAATTTAGTGACACCATCATCCATTCTATTGTGTTCACCCAAAAGATGATCAAGTCTGGGAAAATTTAAATATTACAGTTTTTAAAATTTCCACTTTATTTTTATTTTATTTTATTTTTTTAACTTAAAAAATTTTTATTGTAAAGATGTGGGGTACAATTCAGGGTTAGGTATACAAACATTGATCATGCAGGTACCCCTGTTAATGAAGTATGCCCCTCCCTCCCCTAGGA
>NW_007246469.1:0-96502 GCF_000164805.1 Carlito syrichta
CTGAATAACAGAACTAAAGAGAAAAACAAGAGATCTGTCACAAATGAGGAAAAGTCAAAGTAAGACCTCAGGCAATTTCAAGTGTACCAAAGACAAAACTCCTGACAAATCAGACCTTGGTGTCCAAATAATGGCAGCACCAAAGACTGTCCCCAGAATAAGACAGGGATTAGAGAATGGTTGGAAAGAGTGAATAGGGCTCAAGAAAGACAAGATTCAACACTGAAAGAACTTGTAACAGAGATTTTGGCAATAAAAAATTTCATCCAGGAAATAAATAGCAAGATGACAAGCATGGAAAGCAGAATTAATCTAGCTGAAGAAAGAATCTCAGAACTTGAAAACCAGAACATGGAATTAACCAGATCTATTTTTTTAAAAGGCATAGAAAGAAGACTCAGAAAGCAAGAGCAAAGACTACAAGAGATCAGAACCTATGCCTGATTGGTATCTCAGAAGAAGAAAGGGAAATGGAGAACAACTTGGAGCAAGTATTCCCAGAGGTTATCCAAGAAAACTTTCCCATATCTCACCAGAGATGTGAACAGTCAAGCACAAGAGATACAGAGAAACCCCGCAAGACATCAAATGAGAAGACCCACCCCTAGACACATAGTAACTTGCCTACACAAAGTAGGCACAAAGGAAAAATCCTAAAGGCAGCAATAGAGAAAGGTCAGACTACCTACTGGGGAAAACCAATCAGAATAGCAGCAGACCTGTTGACAGAAACACTACAAGCAGGAAGGGACTGGAGCCCTATATTCAAAGTCCTCAAAGATAAACACTTTCAACCAAGAATTTCCTATCCAGTCAAACTCAGCTTCATCAGTGATGGAGAATTAAAATCCTTCCCAGACACCCAATCCCTAAGAGATTATGCAGCTTCCAGACCAGTTCTACAGGAGACACTTAAAAAGGTATTAAGCACAGAAGAAAGAAGAAAAAGATTGACCACACACTTCCCAAGAGAACAGCAGAGCATAGAGTCAGCAGAGAATACAGCACAACAAGAAACCTGAAAACACACATATACATTAATACCAAAGCCAAAAGAAGACAAGCAAACAAAGGAAAAACTTATATGAACCTCATGACAGGGATAAACAATCATATTTCAATATGAAGGTGAATGGACTAAATGTACCACTGAAAAGACACAGAATGGTGGACTGGATAAGAAATCATGACCGAATTATTTACTGCATCTAGGAGACTCGTCTCACTTCAAGGGATGCACACAGACTCAAAGTTAAAAGCTGGAAAACAAGTTTCCAGGCAAATGGATCACAAAAGAAGGCAGGAGTTGCAATCGTAATATCAGACAAAATAACCTTTAAGCTATCAAAAATTTTAAAAGATGCAAAAGGACACTATAATGATAAAAGGTTCAATCCATCAACAAGAAATATCCATCCTGAACATATATGCACCCAACACAGGAGCACCAGCATTTATAAAACAACTACTAAGTAAACTAAAAAAAAAGATATTGACTCTAACACTATAATAGCAGGGGACTTGAATAACCCACTGATAGCCCTAGATAGATCATCAAGGCAAAAAATGAACAAGGAGATCCAGAACCTAAACTTGACACTCGACCAAATGGACTTAATAGATGCCTACCGATTATTCCACTTGACAACCACAGAATATACATTTTACTCATCACCACATGAAACATACTCCAAGATTGATCACATTCTTGGCCATAATTCAAGCATGAACAACTTCCATAAGCTTGAGATCTTAATATGCACATTCTCAGACCACAGTGAAATGAAAATAAATATCAACACCAACAACATTTCCCCAAAGCCCACAGAAACATGGACACGAAACAGCATGATGCTCAACAACTACTGGGTCAACAATGAAATCAAAACAAAAATTGAAAGATTCCTGAAAACAAATGAAAATAAACAAACATCTTACCAAAACCTCTGGGGTGCTCTGAAAACAGTTCTCAGAGGGGAATTTATATTTCTATGAGCACAAATCAAGAAAATGGAAAGATCAGAAGTTGAGAGCCTAACAAATCACCTAAGGGAGCTGGAAAACGAAGACCACCAAAACCCCAACTTTAGCAGAAGAATCCAAATAACAAAAATAAGAGCCTAAATATGGGACATAGAAGACAAAAATATCATAGAAAACATCAACAAAACTAAAAGTTGGTTCTTTGAAAGAATTGCCAAAATTGATGGGCCCCTAGCCTGAATGACTAAGAAAAAGAGAGAAAAAGCCCAAATAAACACAATCAGAATTACAAAAGATCAAATCACAACTGACCCCAAAGAAATATAAAAGATTATCAGTGATTACTATGTACACCTGTATGGGAACAAAATTGATAACCTAAATGAAATGGAGGACTTTCTGACATCACACGACCTCCCCAGGTTGAAATAAGAAGACATCGAGACACTAAATAGACCAATAACAACCCAGGAAATTGATTCTATCATACCAAAACCACCTACAAAAAAAAGCCCTGGACCAGATGACTTTCCAGTAGAACTCTGCAAAACGCACAAGAACAAGCTAATACCAATCCTACTGAAAGTATTCCAGGCAATTGAGAAAGATGAAATTCTCCCTAAATCATTTTACAAAGCTAACATCACACTGATACCCAAACTGGGTAAAGATCCAACAAAAAAAGAGAACTACAGGCCACTATCCCTTATGAGCATAGATGCAAAAATCCTCAACAAGATTCTAACAAATCGGATCCAAAAACACATCTCAAAAATCATCCACCATGACCAAGTAGGCTTCATCCCCAGGATGCAGGGCTGGTTCAACATTCGCAAGACCTATAAATGTCATTAAATACATCAACAGATGTAAAAGCAAGAGCCACATGATTATCTCATTAGATGAAAAAAAAGCTTTTGATAAAATCCAGCATCTCTTCTTGATAAAAGCCCCCAAACACCTCAGTATAGAAGGAGCATACCTCAAAATAGTAAGTGTCATCTACGATAAACCCACAGCTAACATATTGTTAAATGAACAGAAGTTGGAAACATTTTCCCTGAAAACTGGAACAAGACAAGGCTGCGCACTCTCACCCCTCTTGTTCAATATTGTGTTGGAAGTCCTTGCTCGGGCAATATAGCAAGAGAAGGAAATCAGGGCTATCCAAATAGGAAAAGAGGAAGTCAAGTTATCCCTCTTTGCTGATGATATGATCCTATACCTTGAAAATCCAAGAGAATCTGTCAAAAACCTACATGCACTGATAGAGGGCTTTGGTAAAGTCTCAGGGTACAAAATAAATGTGCAAAAGACAGTTGCATTCCTGTACACCAACAACAAGCAGACGGAGATCCAAATAAAAAGCACAATCCCATTCACAATAGCCACACAAAAAAAATGAAATACCTCAGCATCTTCCTAACCAGAGAAATGAAAGACATTTACAATGAGAACTACAAAACACTACTCAAAGAAATCCAAGAAGACACAAACAAATGGTAAATATTCCATTCTCATGGATAGGAAAATCAACATTGTTAATGTCCATCCTACCAAAAGCAATCTACAGATTCAACGCAATACCCATTAAGTTACCAACATCATTCTTCTCAGACCTGGAAATGACAATACAGAAATTCATATGGAAACATAAACGACCACAAATAGCCAAAATAATCCTTAGCAAAAGAAACAAAACAGGAGGTATCACACTTTCAGACTTCAAACTTTACTATAAGGCTACAGTAATTAAAACAGCCTGGTATCAGTACAAGAACAGTCACATAGACCAATGGAACAGGATAGAGATTCTGGAAGCAAAGCCCCAATTCCTCAGCCAACCCTTCTTTGACAAAACCTCCAACAACAACCACTGGGGAGAGGAAAACCTATTCAGTAAATGGTGCTGGGAAAACGACTAACTGCATCAGAAGATTGAAACAGAACCCCTACCTTTCACCATACACAAAACTTAACTCTAAATGGATCAAAGACCTAAACGTAAAACCTCAAACTATAAGAACCTTAGAAAATGCGGGACACACCCTTATGGAAATTGGAACTGGCAACCAATTCCTATTCAGAACCCTAAAGGCCAATACCTTAAGAAGTAAGATAGACAAGTGGGACCTCATCAGACTAATGAGCTTCTGCAAAGCAAACGAAACCATAAAAAGAGCAGGGAAAAAATATTTACCAACTGTATATCTGACAAAGGTCTAACATCTAGGATCTACAAGGAACTCAAATGCGCCAAAAGGAAAAAAACAAACAGCCCCTTTAAAAATGGGCAAAAGACATGAATAGACACTTCTCAGAAGATGATATACGGGCAGCCAATAGACACATGAAAAAGTGCTCAGCCTCACTCATCATCAGAGAAATGCAAATCAAGACCACATTGAGATGCCACCTACCCCCAATAAGAATGGCCATCATTAATAAAACAAACAACAACAGATGCTGGCAAGGATGTGGAGAAAAAGGAACGCTTCTACACTGCTGGTGGAAATGCAAACTTGTACAACCTCTTTATAAAACAGTGTGGCGATTTCTGAAAGAACTAGAAATTGCCCTTCCATATGACCCAGCAATTCTCCTATTGGGAATATACCTGGAGGAACTCAAATTATTCTACAAAAAAGATACCTGCACACGTATGTTTGTTGTAGCTCTATTCACAATAGCAAAAACATAGAACCAACTGTGTTGCCACTGAAGCAGGAATGGATAAAGAAAATGTGGAACATATACACAATGGTATATTATGCAGCCATAAAGAAGGACAAATATATAGACTTCACAGCAATTTAGATGGATTTGGAGTTGATCATACCCAGTGATCTTTCCCAGAAACAAAGAACAGTGTACCATATGTTCTCACTCATAAGCAGATCTTGAACAATTATAATACTATAAGAAAGGGATTGGTAGCAGTGGAAAACTGTCAGGGGAGGGTGGGGGCAGGATTGACAGTAGTGGGAAACTGCCAAGAGGGAAAGGGGCACACCTTATCAACAAGGGTATCTGCATAATCAATGTATGTATACCTAACACTGAATTTTACCCACATCATTATAATAAAAAAAATTTAAAAATAAAGTAATTTTCTGTGCCAAGCACTTTTCTAAACTATTAATTTATATTAATTTATATAATGCTTAGCATTTAGTCCTATTGTCCCAATTTGAAAGGTAAGGAAACTGAAGCACAAAAAGGTTTTTTAAAAAAACATTTCCAATAATACATGCTAGTAAACAACAGATGTTCACGCCCAGACAGTTTTGCAGGACATGCAGCTGCAGGACCTGAGCACTAAACTGCCCTGTAGAGTCCCTTAGTGTTTCTAAGCATGCGCTGCTTGCTAGGTCCTCTACTGGGCTGCACGGAGGCCATTGTGAACCAAGCAGATGTAGCTCTGTCCTTCTGGAGCTAATAGCTGATAGTTTGGTGTAGGAGTCAGAAATTAATCACATAAATATACATGTGATTACTAATTGTAATAAAGATACGAAGGAATAGAAGGGAGAACTGAGAGAGTATAGTAGGGACCTGCGTTAGGCTGAGTGGGCAAAGCAGGCCTCTGCAGGAAGCTACACCTAAGCTTCCCTGAAATGCAGAAGGAGCTAGCCATGTGAAAACTCTGAGCCTGGAAGGGAACAGCATGTAGGAACAGGGGAGGGTTGGAGGGCACCTGACAACCCCCCAACTCACCTCTTTACATTTTAAAGTTGCAGGAGGCTGCTAAAATATGGCTCGTTCTATCTCTGTTTTATCTTCCCAACCCTGACAACAAAATAATGGGTCCCAAATACTCCCACAGGACTTGCAGAGAGGGTGCCCAGAAGCCCATGTGTCAATGCCTCGCCTATCACCACTCTCGAGGGTACAACAGGGTTGGAGCTGAAAACATTAAGAGCAAGAATTTATCTGGAGAAGTTTTAATTATGCTCCTCATCCCCCTCTTTACCCTCAAAGGGGAAGAAGAGAAGTGTTTCACCCCCAAACTTCCAAATCTAGTGAAGGGCTCAGGCATCTACTCAGTGGACTGGTGGCTGATTCAGCTGAAAAATCTTAAGGCAAGATGCCACGGGTGAGCTATGCTGGGGAACAGTGTTCAGAGAAACTGCGCAGCCCCGGGAGAGAACTGCATGTTCACACAGGCGAGGTTGGAGGAGAGGTTCCCATCAACCATTGGTCTTGTGAGTCTTGTGGGAGCCAGGCTGGAGCCATCTTCAAAGAGAGCTTACTCAAGAGGTTTACCAGAGAGTCTTGTGGGGTGGAAGACAGATACCCAGAGACCGAGAGTTTGCGTTGAGTGGCTAGCCATGTCCCACATCACAGAATAGTCACTGTAGTCTCCCATTGGGAGTTTCCTAGAAACCCACAAAATGTATCCCAAGGGAAAGATATGGGCTTACATTTGCCAAGCCTCATAAGCACTAAGATATATCATGAAAATGCCAGTCTCTGAATATTGTGCATTCCCTTAGTTCCTTCTTCCCAATTCTGGAGGAGCCAGAGCGTAGGCTAAGGATCCAGTGTTGGAAGAGCAGAACACGGTGGAAATGGAGAACCAAAGACATTCCCTCCTCATTACAGGGTCCGAAAGCTATGAGAGGGGAAATACTTGCGATTTGGTTGAAGGTCTGAACTTTATTACTACATGGAACTAGCTCATTTAAAGCACTGAAATAAAACTCCCTATGGCAAGGAGGGTCCCAAGGCCTTTTCATTATCTACCCCTAACTGGAAAAACTAGAGGACCTATTCAAGACTCTTTCTAGGAGCTGAGAGGAAGGGAAGGGGAGGGATACAGATCTCACCGTAGAGTACCCCTGGATGAATAGCAAAGAAAATTGTTTTTAGTCATTCAACAAGTATTGTGTGCCTATGGAATATCATGTGCCAATACTTGAAATATATCAGTGAACAGAAAAAAAATCTGTCCTCATATAGCTTACATTCTTTGGGGAGGATACAATAAGTGGCAGTGATAAATAAGTAAAGTATATAATATGAGAAAAAGTGATGTATGCCATGAAAAATTGATCAGGCTAAGGTCATTGAGAATAATGAGGGAAGGGTAGCTTGCAATTTAAATAAGGTGTTAAAAATGGACCTGACTGGGTGATATTTGAGAAAGGAGGTTGTTTTAAAACATAAGTCAGATTATGTCACTCCTCTATACAAAACTCTGTAATGACATCTAAACTCTGGTTGCTGGATCAAGAAACGATCAAGGGCAGCTGGTCGCAGTGGCCCACACCTTTAATCCCAGTCCTTTGGGAAGCCAAGGCAGGAGGATTGCTTGAGCCCAGAAGTTCAAGGCCAGCCTAAGCAATATAGCAAGACCCCATCTCTACGAAAAGTTAGCTGGGTGAAGTGGTACATGCCTGTAGCTACAGCTACTCAGGAGGCTGAGGCTGAAGGATGGCCTAAGCCCAGGAGTTCAGGGAGCAGCAGTTGTGTCCCTGTACTCCAGGCTGGGTGATAGAGTGAGACCCCAACTTAAAAAGAGAGAGGGAGATTGGTGAGGGGAGAGAGGGAGGGGAGGGGAGGGGAGGGGAAGAGAGAAAAGGGGAGGGGAGAGGAAAGAAAAGAGCTATAAAAGGCAAAGAAGGAAACAGAGGACTGCTAGATGACTATTGCAGTACTAATCAAAGTGAAAGATGGTGGTAGCTGTGGGAGAGGCAAGAAGTGTCAGACTGGAGACATTGAAAGAGAATTTTCTGACGGGATAGATGTGGCATGTAGGGGGAAAAAAGAGCTAAGGCTGACTCCAAGGTTTTGGTACTAAAGAACTAGAATGCAGGAGTTACCAAAAGCTACTTGGGGAAGCTGTTGGTAGAAATAGATTTGGGGACAAAAATGAAGTTTTGGACAGCGTTAAGTCAGAGATTTTCATTGGACCACCAAGTGGAGAACTTGTGTACATGATTGGATATATGGATCTAGAGTCCAAGAAAGAGGTCTGGGCTAGAGTTACAGATTTGGAGGCAGAGATGGAGAATGGTCTATAATTTGCAATAAGAGCCCCAATATGGGATAAAAAGCAGTCTGTTGTAAACCAGCATAGTGAATAATGAGGTGTTCAGAACCTAGATGGAAAAGAAAAAAAATAATTTGCATAAAACCAGAACAGAGATTTCTGCTAAATCACATTACTCAAAGAAATCTTGTATATTTATCTTTGGTAATTTAGAAAGTTGTTTTTTGGTTTGTTTTTTTAATACTAGTTTTTGTTCTAAAACGCTCTGGGTCTTCTTGTTTAGATTTTTGTTCACTGAATGTTTTAAAATGAGAAATGTCCATGTATCTTCCATACTGGGGGAAGGGTAGATTGCCTAGGTTGAGAAGCCACTATGTAGTAGAACCCTCCACATAGGAGATGCTCTCCTATTCAACTCTCTCTTGTTTCATCTATTCATCTCTACTCTTAATTGACATAATAATCTGTCAATCACATCATCAGCTTGCTGACCTTGAAAAAGTAAGCATTCCACTGTGTCCCACTGGTCTGTCTTCTCAAAAAATTCACAGAGCACAAGCAGAATCCCTGCCTCCTTCTGTCCTCCAGGACAACCTCTTTGTCTTGCTATTTTAATAAGCCTCATCAGAGCCCAGTAAATTCTGTGTCTCTTGGCAACATAACTGACACAACATTTTTCTAGTGGAGCAAATTTTAAAATGTCCAAATCACTGTTCTCAATAAAACTAAGTGACTTTACTTCCTTAGAAGTTGGAGTGAGGTCTTTCTCCAGCAAGAGCGCCACGCTTCTCTTAAACACAGATAAAAAATTTTTACAGAAGAGGGTGTTAATTCCTTTAAACCAACCAGTCAGTTAAGAATATTTTTGGAGGAGTCCCCTCTGTCAGTAAAGTATCACTTATTATCCATAATTTAAGAATTTAGAGTTACATTCCTGCCATTGTTCCTTGGTAAGCCCTCTAACCACAATAAAAAGGGAAATTTAGTCTATCTCTGTAGCCCAGACAAAGAAAATTGCAGCTGGATGTCAGAGGGACAAACTAAATGTCACTCTGACCCAAAGGTTTGGAAGGAATGTAAAAATTCTATTATGAATAATGAAGGGGCAAAAAAAAATGGTGGTAGTAATGTCAAACTGCTAGGTACACTCGGGGCTGGTTATGTCCCCACAAAGTATGGGACCAGGACACAGCAGATATAGACAGTCTGCTCAGTTGAGCTCCAGACTGGAGGAAAGAGACAAACTAGACTACCCGGTCCTTAACAGTCCCATGGCTCTGAGACAGTGAGTAATTAAGGTACAGAAAGCAATGATATAAACACTAAAAATAAAAAAAATAGAAGTGAGAGTAAACATAGCCCAAAAAAATTGTAATATAGTCAAGCTCAGAGGATTTAGCTTTGACTTGGGAGGGTAGAACTTGTCTGCAAATAAGGCTGGGAGGATTGTTTATTTTGCCTCAGTCGAGTCAGATCTGATGATCTTAATGACTTTAAATGTTCCAAAATTATTCCCCAGACTTGGTCAGACTTTGTATTGGGGCCATAGTTGAGACAGTGAGCACTGATTTATTGAGCATTAGATCAACCCAATTCTCCATTGGCCAGCATTCTGGCCCTCCGTCAGTGTAGTGAGTGTTGAAAGTCATAAAGCCACCCTTAAAATAGCTCAAGATTATAACATCCCTTCAGAATTATTAAAGCACACTTTCAGGGTTAGCTACTGAATCAGCCTTTTCGTTTTTCTTTCTTTCTTTTTTCCTAATGATATGTGGTATCTTTCTGTTACCCAGAACACGCAACTGAAAAGACTACTTCATTCTCTACAACATCTCTGTCCAGTAGAACTTTCTGTGATGATTAATATATTTTACACGATACAATATGATAACCACTAGCCGCTGTGACTATTGAGTACTAGATGTCTTGATAATATATCTAAGGAACAGAATTTTTAACTTAATAATTTGAATTTAAATTTTATTTTAAAAAAGCCACATGTAGCTGGGGATATATTGGACAGTGCTACAGAAAATAACAGAAAAGGCATTGTAATGCATCTGGAACCCAAATTGTAAAATATAAGGTATTATTAGTCTATAGATGAATGCTGATTTTGTGTGCAAATGTATCTACAAAATATACTCTAAGCAAAAGTTTATCTTCCATTATATGGACTGTGGTAGCTGCAGGTAGACCTGCTGTGAGATGGTTGACAGATTAAGGAGAAGCATTAGTTTCCTAGAGCTGCCTTAGCAAAGTACCGAAAACTGAGAGCTTGAGACAAAATTAATGTATTGCTTCACAGTTTTGAAGACTAGAAGTCCAAAATCAAAGTGTCAACAGGGCCATGCCCTGTAGATGGCGCTAGAGAATTCTTTCTTGTCTCTGGTAGCTTCTGGTGTTTGCCAGAAATCCTTGGTGCTCCTTGAGTTGTAGATGCATCACTGCAGTCCCATGGACACCTATTCCTTCTATGTCTGCTCATTGTTTTCCTTCTGTGCATATCTGTCTGTACGTCAAAATTTCCCCTTTTGATAAGGACACGAATCATAAGGATAGGGCCCACCCTAAAGATGTCCTTTTAGTTTGATTGCCCCTATATTCTAAATAAGGTCGCATTCTGAGGTATTAGGGTTAGGACGTAAGATCTTTTTTTGCTGGGGGAGTGGCAAAATTCAACACATACCATTTGGTATAGTAATAATTTCCTTACTTAGCAGTTGGTGAATCTCTGAAAACTAGCATGGCATCTTTTTTGTCTATTCCTTTAATTAAGGCAACAGGACTAGGTCAGAGTGTAGTGGCCGAAAGCTCAATCTGAGAGACCACCAAGAGCCAATTCCGATGAAAGTTCAAGAGGGTCTTTATTTGCAAGTTCGAGCCTGGACCTCTGTCGACCACTGACCCAGTAGAGTACACCCAGAGGCTCTGATTTCCTTAAGCAGATGCCTTTTATGCTTTTACACAAAGGGAGGAGGAGTTTGGGGGGGCTTTCCAGTCCTGTTACCATTTAATTGGGTAGTAACCTCTGGTTGTCAGCTCAATCGTGGAGGATTGGCTAGCTTGACTCGGGCTTACCTTGGCCCACTAGCTGGTGAAGTTGCAGAGACATTTGGAAACTTTAGGTGATTTTCCCCTGGCACCTGATTGGTTGTTGCTAAGGGAAAGTGGGTCAAGGGAAGGGGTTAAAGCTTGAACTGGAGCTTTGCAGTTTTCTTTCCCCATAACTGAAACTTTAAACAGCTACAGGTTATGTTTTAAAGCAGAAAACTAAAATGGCTGTGCTATTGTCCACAAGCCGATTACATATTTATTGGGTTATCGCATGCTCTTAACCTAAGTTTATGGTATACTCTATTACGGTTCTCTCAAGAGGTCCTGGCAGACTTCCATTTCTTTTTTTTTTTTTTTGAGTTGCAGTCTCACTCTGTCGCCCAGACTGGAGTGCAGTGGCCGCTCCCGGCCACCGCAGCCCCGACCTGCTGGGCTCCGGCGATCCTTCCGCCTCAGCCTTCCAAGTCGCTGGAACTACAGGTGCACGCTACCACGCCTGGCTCATTTGTGATTTATTGTAGAGATGAGGTCTTGCCAAGTTGCCCAGGCGGATCACGAATCCGTGGGCTCATTCCATTTCCATATAGATGGCATTGACCACAGAACTTTGAGCAAGAGATATTAGTGAGCCACATCCACTTGTCTAACCTTACCTGGGTGTCTTCTTTGCTCAGCTTGGCACAGGTTTAGCAGTAAACTGAGGAGAAAACGACTTGAATGTAAGTAATCCAAGACATCATTCTCCCCAGCCTGTAAACCAGATCATTTTCTATGGTGTGGCCTTCATAGTGCTGCTTTCAGTTCTCACCACTGATCACAGCCTCTCAGGAGTTTAGATGAGGACAGCCTTTCCTTTTAAACACTAAAATTAAATGTATACTTACCCTTCTCTCATTTTGTTTTTCCTCCCAATTCCCTTTGTTAAGTTAGTCTGATGTTCCTTTTTGTCAAGCAGCATCCTTTCCATTACCGGAAGTGGCATTTCACATTGCACCTGATCCTTTAGGAAATGTGTTAACACTATGTGCCAGCCAAGGACAAGGGGCACAAATCTTCCCAGATAGAACGTGATCTCAGTAGCAGCAGCTCAGAGAAAACCATAGGCCTTGATGAGCTGAGTTGGTGGAAGTTTTCCTGGTGAAGTGGGAGACCCGAGACTGCAGGAAGGCTAAGCAGGGGAAAGAGGATTTGGATTACACAAGTCTGCCTGAAAACCACAAAAGGAAAGGGGTAGGGTGTGGGGGAACTGAGGAGATGGTGTGGTCCAGGTAACTCCATACGGACTTTGAAACAAAGAACAAGAAGGAAGCCCTAGTGGGGCTTGGTGGCTCAGCCTGTAATCCCGTGCCTTTGGGAGGCTGAGGTGAGTTGGTTGCCTGAGCCCGCGGGTTCGAGACCCGCCTGGGCAGCAAGACCTCATCTCTACAATAAATCAAAAAATCAGCTGGGTGTGGTAGCACATGCCTGTAATTCCAGTTACTCGGAAGGCTGAGGTGGAAGGATCGCCGGAGCCCAGCAGGTCGAGGCTGTGGTGGCCGGGAGCGGCCACTGCACTCCAGTCTGGGCGACCGAGTGAGACTCCAACTCAAAAAAAAAAAGAAGGAAGCCCTTGTGTGAGGGTTAATTTTATGTGTCAACTTGACTGGGTTAAGTGATGTGCAGATAGCTGGTAAAACATTATTTCTGGGTATGTCTATGAGGAACTCTCCAAATGAGATTAACATTTGAATCAGTATACTGAGTGGAAAAAGATCCACCCTCACCAATGTGGTTGGGCATCGTCCAACCCACTGAAGGCCTGAACAGAACAAAAAGACAGAGGCAGAGTGAATTCTCTCTCTGTCTCCTTGAACTAGAACCTTCATCTTTTCCTGCCTTCAGACATCACAGCTCCTGATTCTCAAGCCTTCAGCCTCATACTGAGAGTTCTATTATCGGTTCCTCCGGTTCTCAGGCCTTCAGACTCACACTAAATTACACCACCAGTTCTCCTGGTCCTCCAGCTTACAGATGGCATATTGTGGGATCTCTCAGCTACCACAATCATGCGAACCAATTCCCATAATAAATATTTTCTTATCTGTCTAAATCTATCTGTCTATCTATTTATCAACATTCTATTGGTTCTATTTCGCTGGAAAACCCTAAGTAATACAGGCCTGATGTGGGATGCTGAGGAAACCACTATGATAGCATGAGAAGATGGTGAGGGGGAGGGAGAGAAGGCTATTCAATCAGTGTCTCTAAGGGAGTAAGTTGATGTCAACCAGAATCTCAATAAGACTCTGTAGTGGACAGTTGGGTCGAGTTAGACAGTAAGCTCCTTGAGAAGAAAAAGAGACTGTTTTATAAGTCTTTCTGTGCCAGCACCTAGCATGGTGTCTGGTGCATGAAAGTTCCAATAATTACTAAATTGATAAACAAAAAAAGCAAAGGAGTTTTGAGAATTACTGTATGATGTCAAAGTGCAGGAAAGTTGGACTCAGATACTATTCTGGGAGACAGAAGAATAGCCTAAGAATAAAGATATTAGGGAATAAGTGATGAAATGTAAAGAACAAAAGCGATCTTCAGTAGTGTTGGATAAATAAATGAAGAATTGAATAAATGAGGTAGTCAAAAACAACTGAGGTTTCTTACCTGAGGCATTGATTATAATACATTAACTCTTAAGGCAGAAATCTGAGTATGAAGTCTCATGTGAAGACAATGCCTATGATTATCCTGAAAATGTGTTTTGTTGCATACACACAGGGCTAAAAAATAGTTTTTTAAAAAGGATATTTTGCCATGTTTGGTGGCTCAAGCCTGTAATCCCCACACTTTGGGAGGCTAAGATAAGAGGATTGCTTGAGCCCAGGAGTTCAAGACCAGCCTGGGCAGCACAGCAAGACCTCAACTCTACAAAAAAAAAAATTCAAAAATTAACCAGGCATGGTGACACACAACTGTAGTCCCAGCTATTTGGGAGGCTGAAGCAGAAGGAGCAATTGAGTCCAGGAGGTAGAGGCTGCAGTGAGCTGTGATTGTGCCAGTGCGCTCCAACCTGGGTGATTAAGTAAGATTCTGACTAAAAAAGAATAAATAAAATATAAAAATAAAAAGGATATTTCTATGAACATAATCCACCAGGCTGCAACTCCACAGGGGTACAGGCTGCTCAGGCTTACCCCAGTCTGCACCACCACTCTATAATCTCTGCATGGAACCCGCTGATAATCTACTTGTACACACTGGTTTAGCCAAACAGGTTGTTACAGTATTGAAATACTTTATTTATATTGGATGGTAAATCTGCAGTATCCTGTATCCTCCAACTGTATCTCTGCTTTCCCAGCTGGCACAGACCCACCCTCTGAGCATCTTCCAGACCTCCCTAACATCCAGCAAATAAGGAAAAATGCCGGTGGTATAGGGAACCTATTAGACCCATTTCCAAATGGAGAGTGTTGATGCCACTTCAGGTATAAGATGTTATCGATAGCATCCTGCATATAGGTCACCTGCCGACTTCCTGCAGGTAATTGAGATGCCTTGTATCCACATCCATTTAGTGCTGATCTAAAGCTCCTGTCTTTCTTCTGCTACCCCCCCCATTAGTCTCAAAATGGTTAGTTTGTTGACATTATCCTTATTCGACCTTTACAATTTGGCTTTGTTGTTGCCCCTTTCCCATGGAAGGCCCTAAACAACTATGTTCAACCTCCCAGTATAACCACCCTTCTAATTCACTGCATTGCTGGTTGTCAATTTGTTTTATATCATCCCAGAAAACTCCCCTTTGTTCCCTTTCTCTGGGCTTTTCCCCCACCTCATGGTTGCTGTTTATTACAGGATTTGAATACTGAATTCTTAGATATCTTTTATCCACCTAAAATGCAGGCAAAATAAAGCAGGAAGAGGAAGAAAGCGTTCCATCAATTAAAAAGTTACAGTCAATTTCCTAATGAAACTCAAATAATCACAACATAGGAAAGAAAATCAGAAGCATCATTTTTCTGTCCAATTTTTCAAATGTTTCTACCTAAGCCAAGAAAATACCTAAGTATTAGGAGCTCCATCTTAACAGTGAACTCCTGAGGTGGCTAGAGTTTGGCTGCATTTCAAAATAACAAGCATTTGCTTCAGAAGGCTGTTTAAAGGAAATAAAAAGGCATAAAATCGTCGTCATCCAATATGGTTTGTATTAGGATAAATTGATTACCCAAAACCTAACGTGATCAGAACTCTGCCAAGAGCCTGGCAAGCAACAATTGTTGACATAGCTTAAATCCTAATCAGCTATTTGTAACAAGTGATTATTTAATAAGCATTCACATTCATCTTTGCTCCTTCAGCCAAACAGAGGAAGAAAAAAGTGG
Organism: Carlito syrichta; assembly: GCF_000164805.1. Taxonomy (NCBI): domain Eukaryota; kingdom Metazoa; phylum Chordata; class Mammalia; order Primates; family Tarsiidae; genus Carlito; species Carlito syrichta. Next base: position 15,397 of record NW_007246469.1, read on the forward strand.
GAAGAATCCTCAGAGGGAATAAAAAGAGCTCCAAGCCTAGTTTTTGTTTTTGTTTTTTTTCTTTCTGTGAGTACAAGAAAATGTATCCATAGGTAAAGAAAAAATTCAGTATTGTCAGTAAGTGAAAAGTCATTCTTTCTATCTCTGAAATTCTTAAAGAGGAGTTGATTGACTAAACAGTTCCTAAAAGTAGAAATATTGAATGAGGAGATTCAGTGTCATGATTCTTATCCCAAAGCTCAAATTCTTTTCTCTGTTGTAACATGCATAGAATTACAAGGCAAAATGTCAATTAAAGAAATATTCCATTCTTTCTTAGTTGTACTTTATCGAATAAGGAATTCAGTTCATCAACCTTCTGAGATTCCAAGAGCAAACTTTCAATCAAGTACCCTGAATAATAATAATCATGGCAAATTCAAAGAGTAAACTTGGAACATATTTAAGACATATTAATAGTTTATTAATCAACAATATAAATCTTGAACAAAAAAGCAGCATTTTATTTTTTTACTCTGTGGTATCACAATAATGAACATCTTTACTTACTTTTTCCAGACTGGTTTTGGTAAAAACATTTTATATTAGTTGTTTGACTTTATAATCTCTTATATGCCTCATAAAATACCCTCAATTTCCAAGTTACTGTTCTATCAACCGATGGGAAAAAAAATATTTTATAACTGTCTAAAAATACGATAAAATTGTCAAAGGAACATGAAGTCAGCTATATAAATATTGAAATATGCCATAGTATCATTTATTCTTTAGTTTTCAACAAAACAATAGTGTAAAACTTCTAGAAGAAATCATAGGGAAAATCAACGTGCTTTTAGATTTAGTCATGGGTATTAGACACAATACCAAAAGCATGAAACAACACCTTGAAAGAAAAAATTGTTAAATTAGACTTCATTAAAATTAAAAGCTTCTGCTTTGCAAAAGATATTGTTAAGAGAATAATGGCAATTATCAACAACTCAAAAAATTACAACTGCTGGAGAGGGTGTGGTGAAATGGGAACACTTCTACACTGTTGGTGGGAATGTAAATTGCCTGAGGTCTTACTTTGACTTTTCCTCATTTGTGACAGATCTCTTGTTTTTCTCTTTAGTTCTGTTATTCAGTGTCGGTGGGAGAGGCTTTCCCTTCTGACATTTGCTCAGACCTCTATTCTTCCCTTATCTGGGCTCTGGATTTGTTCTATTTTGAAATAGAATGGTGAATGGGAAGTTTGCTGTCTCTTGTAGTTTCGATAATTTGAATAAGGTGTGTGATGGGGTGCTAGGAATCAGATAGCACTTGCACATTAAAATGTTCACTTATTTGGTATGTGTTCCCTGAGACCCACTCTATATCATGATGCAAAGCAGAAACCAATGCAAAAGTAATTGAACACATACACACACACACTCCAAAACAAACTGGAATAACAGCAAAGTGCTACAAAACAATCAGCAACAAAAAGACCCCCAAGAAAACTAAACACACACACATGCTAGCACAAAGCGAATAGAGATAAAAACAGAAAGACCAAAGGGGGAAAACAAAAGGGGATTCAGGTCGAACCCTCACACATCTATTGACATTCCCCTTAAACTATAAAAAATGAATATAAAAAAGACCCAGAAGAACAACAAGAAACAATCACCACAAAATCAAAAGATGAACACTCAATCATTCACATACACACAAACACAGAAAACAACAGAAGAAGAAAAAAACAAAAAAAGAAAAGAAAATTAAAAAAATTTTTTTTGGGGGAGATGTAGATCAAATCCTCACATACACATTCATGCACAAAGGAAAAATATTTTAAAAATAGATGAACTAACAAGCAAACAGTCCAAAAAACATGTTTTTTAAATTAAAAGATACTTGAAAATTTAAAAAATAAAACCACAAACAAACAAAAAACCTGCCATTTTGTGGCAGGCTCTGTAATTGTTCCTCTAATCAGGTCTCTCCTGCCCAGCCACCTCTTTCACTCTCTCCTCAGGGAACAAAGCAGGGAAGGAGGAGGGACAGCGGAGGTTTGTGGGGTTGCAGGCCTCCCCTCCCACTCTCGTATGGTCAGGGAGATCTCTGGTGGGGAGGTACGGGACTGTCTCTTCCCCAGGTACGTATTCGCTGGGGCTGCCCCAGCCAGGCCTATCCTGGAATGGAGTTCTCCTATTGCGACTGATGTCCAGTCTCTGCCTGGGCTTGTCCCTCTCAGTTGTGGTCTAGCTGTGTGGGTCTGACATTCAGAGGATTGCTGGGGAAGAGGGGGTTTGGGTCAGCTCTGGACTCACCACTGATCTCTTTGGAGTTCTTCCTCCTCCTTTTCTGGTCATACCCTTTGTCCCACTGCTGGGTCAGGGTAGGAGGTGGCGCACCTGGAACTAAGCACTCATCAGGTCCCTCTGAAGTTTGTGTTCTCAGGATATTCCCTTTGGGCCACGATCAAGCCCTGAGTAATTGATCCACCAGTCACAGAGATCCTCCGTAGTGAGCAAGTTGGAGCACTTTCCTGCCCCGCCTTCAGTATGGTGGTGGGTTGCCTCTCTTGTCCTCTTCCATGGGAACTTGCCTATGGACTCTGTCTGCAGCCCCTTCCAGCACCCTGCAAGGTGCTGAAGTGATGAGGCAAAGCCTGGAGGAGTCTCTCTCCTGCTTCGATGGTGGGGCAATATTGTTTCCCTGCCACTTTTCCAAAGGAAAACTTCTGTCTTTTTTGAAAAAACAATGGTGCTCTGCTTCTGCGACCGAGAAGAGCCAGAGACGAAGTAGAGAAGCTGCAGCACTTGCTGTTGCACCAGGAGCCTGGCCACCCACTCACGAGCCCCACTTAGACAGTCTCTCCCAGCGTTTTCTTGCCAGGGAGGGTTTGTTGATTAATAAAAAAAAGAAAAGAAAAGAAAGAGAAAATGGCACCTCAGCTTCTGCGTCCCAGGAATCACTAGAGTCCAAGCCCAGATGCTGTGGCACCAGTCGCTGCACCAGGAGAGCCCTGGCCGCTAGCCCTCACTCAGTCAGCCACTCTCATGCCCACTGGCTCACCAGCACATACACGAAATTTTCCATACACTCACTCACTCACACAGGGACTCGCATAGTCTGACTGGCTTGGTTGCCATCTTCTGAGCTCCCGCAGAAAAAGTACTTTAAAAGTGTTTGTTATCACTGGGTGCAGTGGCTCATGCCTGTAATGCCAACACTTTGGGAGGTGGAGGTGAGAGTATTGCCTGAGCCCACAGGTTTGAGACCAGCCTGGGCAACATAGTGAGACTTTGTCTGTACAATAAATCAAAAAACTTAGTTGGACATGGTGGCACATGCCTGTAGTTCCAGCTACTTGGAAGGCTGAAGCGGAAGGGTTGGCTGAGTCCAGCAGGTCAAGGTTGCGGTGGCCGTGAGCATGCCACTGCCCTCCAGCCTGGGTGACAGAGTGAGACTCTGACTCAAAAAAAAGTGTTTGTTATTATTATTAATTGCATGGATGAAGCATTGTTATGTAGCAGGCAAACTGTTTTAGAGAATAATCAATAAAACAGAGTAATCTTTTCACCACCAACCATGGAAAATACACAAGTATAGTAGGCTTCAGGAAATATGAAGTCAAGCCCAACACCCTGGAGCTGAGAGGTGGCCCCCTTGGTTCTGCATGACATAGATTTGAGGAGAGAATATTTGGAATTGCAATCTGGCTCAGTGGTTCAAGCATAGGTTTTGGAGGTAGACAGAACAAGATCAAATTTTGCCTCTTTCACTGATATTGGAGAGCTAGTCAATTTCTCTAAGGCTAAGTTTCTTTACACACACATACCTCATTCTATTGTGCTTTGCAGATAGCATGTTGTTTTACAAGTTGAAGGTTTGTGGCAACACTTCATTAAACAAGTCTGTTGGTGTGATGTGTCCGATAGTATGTGCTCACTTCATGTCTGTGTGTTACATTTTGGTAATTCTTACAATATTTCAAACATTTTCATTATTATTATAACTATTACGGCAATCCGATCTTTGATGTTATTATTGTAATTGCTTTGAGGTGCCTCAAACTGCACCTATCTAAAATGGTGAACTTAATTGATAAATGTGTGTGATCTGACTGCCCCACCAACCTGCCATTCCCTCTTCTATTCCCCTCTCCCCAGGCCTTCCTATTTCTGGAGACTCAAAACTATTGAAATCAGACCAGTTAATAACACTATAGTAACCTCTAAGTGTACAAGTGAAAGGAAGAGTTGCACGTCTCTCACTTTAAATTCAAACCTTTTTTTTTTTTTTTTTGAGTTGGAGTCTCACTCTTCGCCCAGACTGGAGTGCAGTGGCCGCTCCCGGTCACCGCAGCTTCGACCTGCTGGGCTCCAGGTATCCTTCCGCCTCAGCCTTCCAAGTAGCCAGAATTACAGGCATGCGCTACCACGCCTGGCTGATTTTTTTGGATTTATTGTAGAGATGAGGTCTCGCTGCCCAGGTGGGTCTTGAACCCGCGGGCTTAGGCAATCCACTCAACTCAGCCTCCCAAAGGCGTGGGATTACAGGCTGAGCCACCGAGCCTGGCATAAATTCAAATCTATAAATGATTAAGCATAGTGAGGAGGGCATGTGAAAGCTGAGATAAGCCGAAAGCTAGGCCTGTTAACTGAACAGTTAGCCAAGTTATGAATGTGAAGGCAAAATTCTGGAAGGAAATTAAAGGTGTTACTTCACAATGCAGGAATGGAAAATCAAATACTGCATGTCCTCACTTATAAGTGGGAGCTAAACTGAGGAACTACAAAGACAAAGAGAACAGCATAATGGGCAGTGAAGACTTAGAAGGGGGAGGGTGAGAGGAGGTGTGAATGAAAAATCACAATGTGCACAGGTGGAGGTGGACGGCACACTTAAAGTTCAGATTTCTTTGCCACTATGCAATGCATCCTTGTAACCAAAAGTCATTCGTACCCGCTAAAGCCTTTGAAATAAAAATTAGAAAAAAATGTTACTTCAATGAACACATGAATAATTAGAAAGCAAAATCGTCTTGGTGCTGATATGAAGAAAGTTTGGATAGAAGATCAAACAAGCGACAACACTGCCTTAAGGCAAAGCCTAATACAGAGTAAGACTTTACATCTTCAATTCTTAGAAGCCTGAGAAAAGGTGAGGAAGCTGCAGAAGAAAAGTTTGAGCAGAGGTTGATTCATGAGGTTTAAAGGAAAGAAACATCTCTGTAACATACAAGTGCAAGGTAAGTCAGTAAGTACTGATGGAGAAAACTGCAGCAAGTTATTCAGAGATCTTTAAGATCATTGGTGAAAATGGCTACACTAAACATCAAATATTCAGTGTAGATGACACAACCTTCTACTGGAAGAAGTTGTCATCTAAGAGTTTCATAACTAGAGAGGAGAAGTCAATGACTTCAAAGTTTCAAAGGACAGATTGATTCTCTTGTTAGGGGCTAATGCAGCTGGTGACTTTAAGTAGAAGCCAGTGCTCACTGATCTTCTCCAAACTCTTAAAGCCCTTAAAACTTTAGAACCCTTAAAAATTATGCTACATTCTATTCTGCCTGTGCTGTATAAATGGAATAATAAAGCCCAGATGACAGCACATCTGTTTATAGCATGGTTTACTAAATATTATAAATCCACTGTTGAGACCCACTGCTTAGAAAAAAAGATTCCTTTCAAAATGTTACTGGTCATTAACAATGCACCTGGCCACCCAAGAGCTCTGCTGGAGGTGGACAAGGAGATGGATGTTGTTTCCTGCTAATGCAATATTCATTCTGTAGCCCATACATCAAAGAGTAATTTTTACTTTCAAGTCTTATTATGTAAGAAATACATTTTGTAAGGCTATAGCTGCTGTAGGTAGTACTTCCTCTGATGTACCTGGGCAAAGAAATTTGAAGCCTTCCGGAAAGAAATCACCATTCTAGATGCCATTAAGAACACTTGCAATTCATGGGAGGAGGTCAACAGATCAGCATTAATTGGAGTTTGGAAGAAGTCATTTCCAACCCTCATAAATGACTTTACAGGGTTCAAGGCTTCAGTGGAGGAAGTCACTGCAGATGTGGCAAAAACGGTGAAAGAACTAGAATTAGAAGTGGAGCCTAAAGACATGATTGAATTGTTTTAAACTGATGATACAATTGGAATGGATGAGGAATTGTTTCTTATGAATGAGTAAAGAAAGTGGTTTCTTGAGATGGAATGTGTTCCTGTTGACGATGCTGTGAACACTGTTGAAGTAACAACAAAGGATTTGGAATATTACATCAACTTAGTTGATAAAGCAGTGACTGGGTCTGCACCAATGTTGAGAGAAGTTCTGCCATGGGTCAAATGCTATTAAACAGCATTCCATCCTATAAAGAAATATGCTGTGGAAGAGTCAATTGATGTGGCAAACTTCATTGCTGCCTTATTGTAAGAAATCACAGCAACCACCCCAGCCTTCAGTGACCACTACCCTGATCAGTCAGCAGTTGTCAATATGGAGACAAGACCCTTCACCAGCAAAAATATTATGACTCACTGAAGGTTCACATGGCTATTAGCATTTTTCAGCAATAAAGCATTTTTAGTTAAGGTATGCACATTTGTTTTTAGAGGCATAATGCAATCACTCACTTAATAGACTGGAGTATAGTATAAATATGACTTTTATATGCACTGGAATACCAAAATATTTGTGTAACTTGCTTTAGTGTGCTATTCTCTTTATTGTGTCGGTCTGAAACCAAACCCACAATATCTTCAAAGTAAGCCTGTATTTAAAATGGGCACCATAGTACTATCTACTACATTAGGGTGTTGTGAGGATCACATATGTGATAGTAAGTATTTGGCCCATTATAAATACTCAGTGGAGGTAGCTGTTATTAATATTGTTACTAACAACAGTAGCTAAAGCCATGTAAAAACAGTGGAGGTACTTTGGAGGTAAATTTTTAGAAATTACACATAGATTGTGCTGTTTTGCAATTAATGAAATCTCATTGTAAGAAAAACCAAGCAAAGAAAAATCTCAGTATAAAATTAACAAAAAATATTTACAGTCCTTGCTTATTTCAAGTAATATTTACAAGTAGTTTCTAGTATATGACATAAATCAGACTGCAAATGTAAAGAAGGGTTTGAATCTTAATAGTTTCTGAATTTATGGGCACATGAAACACCGCCTCATGAAGGCAAATAGAACTCTGAAGGCAGCATGTACTGAAGGTAGCATGTAAATCAATAGTGCTGGTGTTGTTTCAACTAAACCTAAACTACTGGAATAGCCCTTTCCTCATGCAAATACATTTCTTGGTTTTAAATTTGCAAAACATTAGCATGAAATTCTCAGTGTCTGGTTTACTGAAAAAAATATATTTGGATTACTTTAGAAATGCATATTTCTGGTTAGTTCTATGATACCCGGGATGACAGAGTTAGATTTCCATTTCCATTAATTTATTCTGATTATTAAAATTCATTTTAGGCAAAGGGGAGCAAATGAAGTTGATAAAGACATTCTGCCTACAAGATTACATCTCTACTCAGAACAGGCTTGGAGTGCATGTCCTGGTGGCTGCTCTCAACAACTTCCCATTATAATCAGCCTTGATGATTAAACATTTTGAGAACATTCTCTTGGTCCATTTTTTGCACAGTTCTGCTCTTGGTCCATTTTTTGCACGTTCTGCTTTTTGATTATGTCTACGTGATGTGATGTCATTTTCTTGTTTTTTTTTTTTTTTTTGAGTTGGAGTCTCACTCTGTCGCCCAGACTGGAGTGCCGCGGCCGCTTCCACAGCCTCGACCTGCTGGGCTCCGGTGATCCTTCCGCCTCAGCCTTCCAAGTAGCTACCACGCCCGGCTGATTTTTTTTTAATTTATTGTAGAGATGAGGTCTCGCTGCCCAGGCGGGTCTCGAACTCACGGGCTCAGGCAATCCACTCACCTCAGCTTCCCAAAGGCGCGGGATTACAGTCTGAGCCACCGAGCCCGGCCCCTTTTCTTGTTTTCTTAAGGAAGCTAAATAATTAAGATAGAGTTCTTGTTTTTGGTCTGTGCTTATGGATGTTTAAGTAATAGATTCAACAGGACTCCAAATCTGTGGTCACTAGTTTGCTCATGACAATCACATGTTGTACTGTTGTTGACCACAAACTCTTTGATCTCCCCAGGCTGCACTTCTAAATTGTAAGCTGTAGAATGTCAGGGAAGTTGTGTTCCAAATGTCAGGGAGTCCTGTGGCCTTAGGCAGGTCAAGCCCTTGGGTTGCCTCTCCACCCTGTGTTTGTTTCTTATATGACTTTCTTTTTCTGCATTTGGCCATTGAGGGTTCAGGCTGCTTGTTCATTTCCTCACTCCTACACTAAGATTCAGAAATCCAGTTTGGGAGATGGGAAATGTAATGTAGAAGAGAGGTTACTCTTTGCATCTCTTTGTACAGTGAGTGCCCGGTCAGGGTGTCTGGGGAGAAGACTTGGCCACTCAGTCAGTCACTCTCCTCTGCTGACAAGCCTTTCTCATTACTGTCTTGTGATAAACTGTCTTCCTTTCATCTACAGGCTTTTCTTCTGTTATAGAGCCATGGTCCGTAGCACTTGGACATTATAAGCGAGCAGAGAGGGAATGAATTTGAGGGTGATTTGGCTGAATGAAAAGTGCTGCATCTAAGTTTGTGCATGTTTGGTCCACATTTGTGGAGGCCAGAGTAACTCCATCTTGGATGCTAATCTGCCATGTTGACTTCTGATTAACCCCAATTTTGGGAAGGCCCCTAAGATTTCTTATCTCTTGTTCCTTGTGTAAGGGCAGGTACTTAACAGTAAATCCTGTCCTTAGGTCAAACAACCTTGATGTTACTGTGCTTCAATTGTCCTATACATTCCTTCAGAATCCCCCTTCCCTTTGGCACATAAGCCCTGTGTCTGGAGATCTAATGTCTTGTCTTGCCGACCCCTGAGACACAGACATGGCTTCTGTTCCTAAGTCTCTATTAAGTATTTCTTTTAAAGAAACTGAACATGACAGTCTCTTTCTTTGGCCTCTCAGCTTCCTTGAACTTTAGGCATAGTTTTGCATTGACCTGCTCACCACAAAACAACATTAATGGTGCTATTTGCTATTAATGGTACCTGTACTACTGCATGGGCTGACCTTTTTCAGGATAGGGTTATAGCAGAAATTTAACCTAAAACTTAGATTTACTGGCCTACTTTCAGTATTGGCAACGAACTTCCTAATTAAGCCTTAAGGTTTTGCTTATGAGAAAACTTCTATTACATCAGAAATATAAAGTATTTTATGAGCAATTTTCTTTGAGAACATAAATCCATCATGGTTGTCAAAAGCATAGTTTGTGCTATTTAAGAAAGAATACAAACATATCAGCATGACTCCTTGTCTTATAGAGAATGCAGATAAGGTACTTATTTGATTTTATGACATCCAAATGGACAAAAAAGTCCTGTGGGTTAAAAACAAAACTATAAAAACATTAGACATAGAAAAATATTTTAGTAATCTTGAGGAGGGAAGAGGCCTTCCCAAGCAGATACACCATGAGAAATTATAAAGGGAAAAACTGGAAGAATTGACTCTATAAGGTTAATTTCTCATTTATTTTTTATTTTAATTAACTTTTCTGTTTTGAGATAAATGTAGATTTACTTACACTAGTACCCTTAACCCAGTTCCTCCCAATAGTAACGTCTTGCAAAACTATGGTACAATATCACAACAGGGAAATTGACACGATATAGTCAATATATAGAATGTTTTCATCACACAAGGAAATTTCAAGTTATCTTTTGCTTTTCTAAAAAATTGAGACAAGGTCTTGCTCTGTTGGTTAGGCTGAAGTGATGTGGCATGATCACAGCTCACTGTAGCCTGAAACTCCTGGATTCAAAAGGAAAAAAGACAACCCCATTAAAAAGTGGACAAAGGACATGAACAGACACTGCTCAAAGGAAGACATACAAGTAGTCAACAAATTAATGAAAAAACGCTCAGCTTCACTAATCATGTTAGGTGGTATCTCATTGTAGTTTTGGAACCAAAACTAAATGAGATATCACCTAACACTGGTAAGGATGGCTATCATTAAAAAGTCAGAAAACAACAGGTGGCATTGTGGCTGTGGAGAAAAGGGAACACTCCTACACTGTTGGTGAGAATGTAAGCTAGTTCAACCTCAGTGGAAATCAGTGTGATGATTTCTTAAAGAACTAAAAATTGAGCTCCCATATGATCCAGGAATCTCTCTTCTGGGAATATTCCCAGAGGAAAATAAATTACTCTACCAAAAAAGACACATGCACATGCATGTTTATTGCTGCACTCTTCACAATAGCAAAAACACGAAGTCAATCCAGATGCCCATTGAAAGTGGACTGGATAAAGAAAATGTGGTACATATATATAATGGAATACTATGCAACCATGAAGAAGAACAAAATAATGGCCTTTGCAAAATGTGGATGCAGCTGGGGACCATCATACTAAGTGAACTATCACAGAAACAAAGAACTGAATACTGCATGTTCTCACTCATAAGTGGGCCCTGATTACCTCAAGCACAAGGGTGGGTGACCTGGTACACTATCAGGGGAGAAAGGGCCAGCTAGAAGCCCAAACTTCACCTGCATGCAACTTACTCATATAGTAAATCTGTACCCCATAACAAATAAAACAAAACAAAATAAAGTAAAATAAAAAAAAGAAACTCCTGGATTCAAGCCATTCTTCCATCTCAGTCTCCCAAGTAGCTACTACCATATGTGTGTGTCACTACACCCAGTGAACTTAATTTTTTGTAGAAACAGGATCTTTTTTTTTTTTTGAGTTGAAGTCTCACTCTGTCACCCAGACTGGAGTGCAGTGGCCGCTCTCAGCCACCGCAGCCTTGACCTGATGGGCTCCAGTGATCCTCCTGCCTCAGCCTTCCAAGTAGCTGAAACTACAGGCGCGCGCTACCACGCCTGGCTAATTTTTGATTTATTGTAGAGATGAGGTCTCGCCAAGTTGCCCAGGTGGGTCTCGAACCTGCGGGCTCAGGCAATCCACTCACCTCAGCCTCCCAAGGTGTGGGATTACAGGCTGAACCACCAAGCCCAGCTGAGAAACAGGATCTTGCTATGCTGCCCAGGCTGGTCTCAAACTCCTGGCCTCAAGCAGTCCTCTGTCTCGGCCTCCCAAAGTGCTGGGATTACAGGTGTGAACCACTGTATCCGGTCTCAACTTACCTTTTTATAATAATACCCCTTCTGTCCCCACCCTCTCCTTAAAAACTTGCAACCACTAATCTGTTCTTCATTTGTTTAATTTTGCCATTCCAATGATGTTGTTTAGTTGAACTCATACTGCATGTGGCCTTTTGGATTTTTTTTTTTTAATATGGGATATTGCTGTGTTGCCCAGGTTGAACCTAAACTCCTGGGCTCAAACTATCCTCCCACCTCAGCCTCTCGAGTAGCTGGGTTTTTTTTTAAAACTCAGCATAATTATCTGGAGATTCACCTAGGATGTTGTATGTATTAATTGTTTATTCTTTTTTATTCTGAGTAGTGGTCCACGGTACAGATGTGCCACAGTTTGTTTAACCATTCACTCCTTGAAGGACATCTGGGATGCTTCCAGTTTTTGACTATTATGAATAGAGCTGTTGCAAATATTAGTGTCCAGGTTTTTGTGTGAGCATACATTTTTATTTCTCCAGGATAAATGCCCATGTCATACAGCAGTTGTATATTTTAGTTTTTTTTTTTCCCAGACTGTTTTCCCAGACTGTTTTCCAGAAAGACTGTAATATTTTTCCACAAGCAGGGTATGAGTGATCCAGTTTCTCTGCATTCTCATCAGCATCTGGAGTTGCCACTGTGTTTTAGTTTTAGCCAACTGATAGGTGTGTAGTGATATCCCACTGTGGTTTTAGTTTGTGTTTTTCTAATGGTCAGTGATGTTGAATGTCTTTTCATGTACAGATACTTGAAAAGTATCAATGGGAATACATTCCGAGAAATGTGGCATTAGGTGATTTCATTGTCATGTGGACATCATAGAATATACTTACACAAGCCTAGATGGTATAGCTTCCTAGGCAGCTAGGTTATATAGTACATCCTATTGCTCCTAGGCTACAAAACTATATAGCATATTGCTGTTCTGAATACTGTAGGCAGTTGTGACACAATGGTAAGTATTTGTGTATTTAAATGTATTTAATCAGAAAGGATACAGTTAAAATACTGTATAAAACAACAAAAAAATGGCACACCTGTATAGGGCACTTACCATGAATGTAGTCTGCAGGACTGGAAGTTGCTCTGGGTGAGTCAATGAGTGAGAGAATGTGAAGGCCTAGGACATTACTGCACACTATTGTAGACTTTATAAACACCAGGCAATTAAACTAGACCAAATTTTTAAAAAATATTTTTCTTTCTTCAATAAAAAGTCAGTTTGACTTATTGTAGGTTTTTACTTTAAAACATTTTAAAGCTTTTGACTCTTTTGGAACAACACAGCTTAAAACATACATTGTACAGTTATACAAAAATATTTTCTTTCTTTGTAGCCTTATTCTATAAGTTTCTTTTCTAATTTTAAAATTATTGGCCAGGTGTGGTGGCTCATGCCTGTAGTCTACTCAGGAGGCTGAAGTAGGAGGATTGCTTGAGGCCAGGAGTTCAAGACTGTGGTGAACTATGATTGTGCCACTGCACTTCAGCCTGGGCAACAGAGCAAACCCTCTCTCTCTTTTTTTTATTTTTATTTTTAAAATTTTTAATATTAAAGGTGTGGGGTACAATTCAGGCTTAGGTATGCAAATGGTCATTGTACAAGTAAAGTTTGGGCCTCACGTTGTTCCCCGTGTTACCTGGTTTGAGATCAGGTGCTCTTATTGGTAAAGTGTGCCCCTCCACCTCCCCTGGCAGTTTCCCACTATTGCCTATCCCTTTCCTGTGGTATTATGATAATTGTTCAGTGTCTGTTTATGAGTGAGAATATGTGGTACTTAGTTCTTTGTTTCTGTGACAGATCACTGAGTATTACAGACATAAATCTATCCAAGTTTCTACAACGTTCATAATTTTGTTCTTCTTTATGGCTGTGTAATATTCCATCACATACATGTACCACAATTTTTTTAATTCAGTCTACTTTCGATGGGCAGCATGGTTGGTTCCATGTTTTGGTATTGTGAATAGTGGTACAATAAATATACACGTGCAGGCATCTTTTTGGTAGAATAATTTGAGTTCCTCTGGGTATATTCCTAGAAGAGGGATTGCAGGGTTGTATGGGAGGTTGATTTTTAGAACTTTTAGAAATCGCCACACTGTTTTCTACAGAGGTTGGTACTAGTTTACATGCCCACCAACAGTATAGAAGTGTTCCCTTTTCACTGCATCCTCTTCAGCATCTGTTGTTTTTTGAGCTATCCTGACTGGTGTTTCGGTCATCCTGACTGGCATTATCTCTTTAAAAAGAGAGAGATAAATTAAGGTTAAAAGAAATAAAATTATTTATTTTCCTTTTTAAGCTATTCTGTTAGGAACTAAGACACAAAAACACACATTAACCTAAGCCCACAAAGGATCAAGATCATCCAAATCACTATTTTCCACCTCCACATCATGTCTCACTGGAAGGTCTTCAGGGCAGTAACACTCATGGAGTCGTCACCTCCTATGATGACAATACCTTCCTCTGGAACCTGAAGGACCTGCCTGGGGCTGTTTTGCAGTTAATGTTATAAATATATAAAGTTAGTATAGTATAGTAAATACATAAACTAGTAACAGCCGTTTATTATGGCCAGTGTTATATACTGTACATCATTGTATGTGCTATACTTTTGTACAACTGGCAGCACAGTAGGTTTGCTTACACCAGAGCATCACCAGCACAAGGATGTGAGTAACGCATTGTGCTGTGGTGTTAGGATGGTTATGTCATCATAGGTAAAAGGAATTTTTGAGCTTTATTATAATCTTATGAACCCACCCTCCTATACGCAGTCTGTTGTTGACCAAAACATTGTCATGTGGCATACGACTAGTTACTTGCCATCTGTATATCTTCTTTGGTGAAATGTCACTTTAAGTCTTTTGCTAACGTTCTGATTGGATTGTTTGCTTTTTATACTGCCAAGTTTCTAGAGCTCTACATATATTCTAAATAGTTGTTCTTTGTTGGATATGTCATTTTCAAATATTTTCCCTCATTTTGTAGCTTGTCTTATCATTATCTTGATCTTTTCCAGAGGGAATGCTTTTAATTTTAATGAAGTTCAGTTTATCAATTTTTTTCATTTTATAGGTTTGTGCTTTTTGTGTCTAGTCTAAGAACTCTTTGCTTAGCCGCAGATTCTGAAGATTTTTCTCCCATGGTTTTTTTCTTAAAGTTTCATCTTCTATATTTAAGTCCATGATCAATTTTGAGTTAATTTTTTATAAGGTATGAAACTTAGTTCAAGGATGTTTGTGTGTGTGTGTGTGTGTGTGTGTGTGTGTGTGTGTGTGTGTGTGTGTGTAGTGTCCATGAAAAGTGGATGTCCAATTGTTCCAGCACTGTTTGTTGAAAAGGCTGTCCTTCCTCCACTGAATTGATATTGCATGTTTGTCAAAAATCAGTTAAGCATATTTATGTGGGTCTGTTTCAGGGCTTTCTAGTCTATTTCAGTGATCTATGTGTCTATCTTTTTAATACCACATAGTCTTGATGATTTGGGGTATATAATAAGTCTTTAAACCAGGTAGACTGATTCCTCCTACTTTATCAATCTTTTACCAAATTATTTTAGCTATTTAGTTTCTTTGCCTTTCGATCTAAATTTTAGAACAGCATCTTTTATGTCTACAGAAGCCTTGCTGGAATTTTGGTAGGAATTTCTTTAACCCTGTATATCAATTGAGGGGACAATTGACATGTTTTATATATTGAGTCTTCTAGTCTATGAATATGGTATATTCATTTATTTAGATTTTCTTTGATTTTATTCATCAGCACTTTGTAGTTTTCAGTATTCAAGTCTTGTAGCTGTTTAGTTAGATTTATACCTACATATTTAGCTTCTTTTGTAGTGACTATAGATTGCTTTCTAATTACATTATGCCTTTACTCATTGCTAGCATATAGAAATATAATTGATTTTTGTATGCTTATCATGTACCCTGTGACCTGGCTGAACCCACTTATTTTTTCTAGTTTATTTTTTTTTTTGAGATTCCTTGAAATTTTCTATGTAGAAAATCATGTCATTTGCAAATAGGAAGAGTTTTACTTCTTGCTTTTTGATCATTATACTTTTATTTCTTTTTCTTGTCTTTTTGCACTGGCTAGAACTGCTAGTACAATACTGGAAAGAGTGGTGAGAACAGACACTCTTGCTTTGCTTCTAATCTTAAAGGAAACATTTAGTCTTTTACTATTAAGCACAATGTTAACTGTTTTTGTAGATGCTCTTAGCAAGCTGAATAACTTTCTCTGTATTCCTGCTTTTCTGAGAGTTTTTATTGTTAATGAATGTTGAATTTTGTCAAGTGCTTTTTCTGTTTCTGCATCAGTTGATACAATCACTGATTTTTCCTCTTTAGCTTGCTAATATGGTGGATAGCACTGATTAAGTTTTAAATATTTAATCAGCTTTGTATCCTTAGAATAAATTTCACTTTTTCATGTGGTATAATTCTTTTTATATGTTAATGGGTTTTATTTGCTAAGATTTTGTCAAAGGTTTTTACATCTGTATTCAAGGATATCAGTCTGTAGTTTTCCTTTTTAGGTACTGTCTTTGCTTGTTTTTGTTATCAGAGTAATATTAACTTCATAAGATAAATTGAAAATATCTCCTTTTCTTCTACGTTTTAGAGGAGATTGTGTAGAATTGGTGTTTTTTTCTTCTTTTAAAAGAAATTTTAAAGTTATAATTTCAAATTCTTTTATAATGATAGAACTATTAAAGTTATCTGTTTTATACTGGATGAGTTGTGGTAGTTAGAGATTTTTGAGCTGTTTTATTTAACTAACTTGTCAAATCTATGTGTACAGAGTTGTTTGTATCTTTTTGAAATCTGCAATCTATAGTGCTATTCCCTGCTTCATTCATAGTACTAATACTTTGTGTCTTCTCTCTTTTTCTTTATCCATCTTGCTAGAGTATTGCTACTTTTACCCATTTTTTCTTTATCCATCTTGTTAGAGTATTGTTACTCATAGAACCAGTTGTTTTGAACATTGATTTTCTCCAGTCTTCCTAATTTCAAGTTTATTGCTTTCTGATTTTTATAATTTTCTATTTTTCTGTTTGCTTTAGATTTATTTATTTTGCTCTTTAATTTGAGACTTTTCCTCCTTTGAAATGTATGCTTTTCTTTTTCTTTTCTTCTTTCTTTCTTTCTTTCTTTCTTTCTTTCTTTCTTTCTTTCTTTCTTTCTTTCTTTCTTTCTTTCTTTCTTTTCTTTTTTTTTTTTTAAGTTGGCCTTTCTCACTGTTGCCCAAGCTAGAGGCATCATGATCATGGCTTACTATAGCCTCAGCCTCTTGGACTCAGGTGATCCTTTTGCTTCAGCCTTCCAAGTAGCTAGTACCAGAGGTGTTCACCACCACACCTGGCTAATTAAAAATTTTTTTTTATGGAGTTGTAGTCTTGCTGTGTTACCTATGGTGGTCTTGAGCCTTGGGGCTCAAGCAATCCTCCCAAAGTGCTGGGATTACAGGTATGAACCACTGTGCCTAGCCAATGTATGCCTTTAGTGCTATAAATTTTGATACCAGCACTCCTTTAGCTGTGATGAACAAATTTTTATGTACTGTGTTTTCATTTTAATTCAATACAATATACTTAAAAATTTTTCTTTTGCTTAAATTTCTCCATATTTACATGGATAATTTTTTTTGTCTTTTTACTTTTAACCTACCTATATCATTAAATTTGAAGTGAGTTTCTTCTAGATGGCTTGTAGTTTGAGCATTTAAAAAAACTGCTCTGTCAGTCTTTGTCATTTAATTGACATATTTAGATCATTTACATTTAGTATAATTATTGATATTTTAGAGTTTAAGTATTTTTTGTTTTCTGTTTGTCTTCTGTTTGTTCATTTACATGTCTTTTGTTGTGTGTTTCTATAATTTACTTAAACATATTTTAGAATTCTAAATTCTTTTGACTGACTTATAGTTTTTTTTTTTTTTCAAGTGTAGCTCTGTACATCTTTTTAGTGGCTGCTCTAGGTATTACATTATATATAAAGTTGACTGGTGTCTCCGATAGCTAGTGTCTCAATTGACTCATTATTTTATCAGTTTGAGTAAAATATAGGGAACTTACTTCAATTTGTGTCTTTTTATCCTCCTCATTTACATCATAACTGCCTTAAATATTCCCTCTATGTACATATAGATATAGACCCATATCAGTTTTATAATTTTTGTGTCAATCATTCACCATAATTTAGAAACTTGAAGAGGAGAAGAGGAGAAGGAAATCCTACGATATTTGCCTATATTTTTGCCGTCTTTTTTCTTCCTTTCTGATGTTCTAAGTTTCCTTTTTTAAAAAAAAAATTGCTTCCTTTGTATTTAGAAGACTAGTCATTCTTTCAACGTAGGTCTGCTGGTGAAAAATTCTCTTAGTTTCCCTCTATCTGAGAATGTCTTGGTTTCTCCTTTATTTTTGAAGAATATTTTCACTGGAATTCTGGATTGATCATTCTTTTCTTTCAGCACCTGGAAAATACTGTGTCACTTTCTGTTTGCCTCCATGGTTTCTGATGAGAATTCAGTTTTCATTCTAATTATTTTTCTCCTATAGGTAAGGAGCTGCTTTCTCTGGCTCTTTTGAGGAATTTTTCTTTTTGAGAATTTTAATTACAATGTGTTTCGGTGTGAATTTCTTTGAGTTTATATTGTTTGATATTTACTCAGATTCTTGATTCTGTAGGCATATCTTCTGACAAATCTGAGAAGTTTTTAGTTTTTATTTCTTCAGGTACATTTCAGCCTCACACTCTTTGTCCTCTTCTTCCAGAATATGAGCATTCAATTTTTTATTACAGTCTCACAGGTATGTGAAACACTATTCATTTCTTTAGTCTATTCTTTTCTTTGTTGTTCAGATTGAGAAATTTTGATTGTTCTATTTTCCAGTTCACTGACTCTTTCCTCTGTCTCCTCCATTTTTAGTTCATCCTGTTCACTGAGCTTTTTTTTTTTTTTTAATTGTATTTTTTAGTTCTGAAATTTCCACTCAATTCTTCTTTATATTCCTTTGCTGAGAGTTCCTATATTTTCATTTGTTTCAAGTATGTTCATAATTGTTCATTGCAGCACATTCATCATAACTGCTTTAAAATCTTTGCCAGATTAAAAAATTTTTTTTCAAACTTTAAATATTTTCTCAGCTTTATCAGTTACTTTAAACATCTCTGTCATCTTAGTATTAACATGTACTGATTGTCTTTTTCTCATTCAATTTGAGATATTACTTGCTCATGGTAAGATGGATGATTTTCACTCACATTTTTGTATTATGTTATGATTCTGTAGGTATTATTTAACACTTCTATTTTTTTTTCTGAGTCAGGGCTTCATTCTGTTGCACTGGCTGCATGTGGCATGATTACAATGTTCAAGACTCACAGCAGCCTTGACTTCCTAGGCTCAGGCAATACTTCCACTTCAGTACCCAAAGAAGCTGGGATTACAAGCATACATTACCATGTCTAGCTAATTTTTTGATTTTTTTTTGGTAGAGACAAGGTTTTGCTATGGTGCCCAGGCTGGTCTTGGACTCCTGGGCTCAAGCAATCTGCAAACCTCGGCCTCACAAAGTGCTGGGATGATAGGTGTGAGCCTCCACATCCAGCCTCTAAACCTTCCATTTTAACTGGGTTTTTTTGGATACTCCTCTGGCAAGGGAAGAAGGAGCTCTGCGTGTTATTGTCAAGTGGAGATATAAGACCAGGTTTCACTTGGCTTCCATTGACATATGAGGGAGATGCCTCTTAGTTACTGCTGGACAAGGGTGAAATTTCCTGCTTCCTACATGTCTCCACTGGCACCATGTTGAAGTGGTCTTATTACTACTGGGTGGTGGTGAATACCAAGTGAGGCAAATGTTTTGGTTTCTTGTTATAGCCTTGAAAAATGAAAATGTGGGTTCTCTACTTGCTGTTTGTGCATGAATAGAGGTAGAGTGAGAGTGTTTTTTGTGATATTTGATGGGGTAGAGTGGTTATTGGCTAAAATTGTCTATTTTTCTAGGCTGCGCCTCTCTTGGTCCTTTGTCTAGAGAGAGTAGACTTTTGTTGGAGCTTCTTTTTTCTGTGCCTGTTGGCATTTCTGGGTTGTCAGCTTCTTCAGTTTGAAGTCTGGGCTAAATGAGGCAAAAACAAGATCCAGGGCACTTGCCACTGTGTTGTGTCTCAGGTCCTTAGGTCTCCAGTCAGTCTGATTTTCCATTTTTCAAGTTTTTCTTTTTTAGCTTGGAAGATATAGTTTATTTAGAATGTAAATTGAAGAGAGGGAGAGAGAGAGAGAAAGAGAGGAGATTCACTTCCTCAAGGTAGAAGAGGGAGCTAAAGCTAGGAAGCATGGCCTGGTCATAACTCCAACAGCCACATGCCACACCAGAGTTTACCAAAGCAAAGGCCTATTAAAAAAAAACAACGTCCAAAGTTTTTAGTTGGTGGTGAGAGGAATAGGGTAATGTACATCTAATCCATCTTTCCAGAGAAGAAACATTCCTGTAATTGATTTTTAGGGATTTTTCTATGTGAGTATTATTACTTTTTCTATTACATGTATTGTAAATATTTTCTCCAAGGTATAACTGTCTTTTAATTTCTGTTGAAGTTTTTTGTTACTCCGTAGTTTTTTAGAAGACAAAAATTATTTAAAATGCACAAACGAAAAAAAGACAATTAAAGCAGAAAGAAATACTACCGGTTGAAAACTATGCATGAAATTTGGTATCAATGAGTTCAGTTTGAAGCCAAATGATGAAATTATAGAGGTGTTACAAATTTTAGGATTCAAAATGTAAAGTCTTGATGAAAAGAGTCTGAAATATCATTCAATACAAGGTTTTCTGTATCTGTAAGGAACTTTAAAAAATATAACAATTCCAGAAAAATTTTATTTTACTGTGATGTCTCTAGTTGTTAAAAAAATGGAAAATATTTATAAACCAAATAAAGATGATAAATTTGAGAAGGATCATGCAGATGCTAGAGATTTTTTTTAAAAACTTGAGATGTAGAGAAGCTGTTTTATTTTATTTTTTGTTTTTTCTGTGCAATCCATAAAAAAGGCAAAATTAAAGCACTGGAAATACTTAGATAATAATTATTTTCAAAGGTGTGGAATTCCTAGTAAGATAAATATTCTCTATGAGAGTTAACTAAGTTTTTTAGGCTATAATGGAAGTATATTGTAATTTACTAAATGCATTAAATTACTAGGCCCCACATAAAAACAGAAAGAGTATGTAAATATGAGTTTTCTTTTAGGGAAATGGTTTCCTTTCCTGTTTTCCAAGTTGCCTTCAGTCTTTTATATGCTTTTTATATGGAGTATTAATTTTGTGATACAAAACTCTTGAGATTTTGCAGTATATCTAGCTTCCTCAAAGAAGTACTTTAGAAGATTCCTCTGCTTGGTTTTGTGTTCCTGGCTTCATGTAATCGCATAATACTATATTTGACGGGATTAAAATTACTTTAGGAGTTCTGGAAAATTTTATGAATGATAATATAGATATTGATTTCACTATTATATCTGAAGTTGACATTTAATTATCTCTGAGAAAAGGGGACATGGGAACTGGACTAATCTCTAAGTCTTATTTTATCCTTGTTCAGAATATAAAAGTAACCAGAATGATGAGCTATTGGGAAAATTAGTTTGATTTATACTTGTTTCTACTTGCTTATTTTCAGAAACAGTCACTAATTGTAATATAAAAGATGGGTGAGGATTAGCATAAAGAGAAGTAGATGAGTGGATTAGCCGCAGTTGATTAAAATTCTGTTCGAATCTCTTCATATCATAATGTATATGTAAGATAAAAATAAAAAGAATTATATGTGATTGGTTATTAAGCTGTGAAAAAAATGGTGGAAATGCAATATTTGACAGCCTGAGAATGAATATTTCTTAGACTAGTAGGATATTTCATAATACTGGAAGGAAGTATTTAAACAGAACTTTTAGCTTGGAACCAAATGGAATTGCCATTTTTTTGTAGGTCAAATATAGATAGTTTCATATGATTCAATCTATACAGATTGCTTAAACAGCCCACACATAACAGGCAAGATCCTTTTAAATAGCAAAATCATAGACTGCTCTCATTGCATTAGGTGAGTAGAAAAGAGTTTGGGAAGAGAAGATATAGCATGTTAGACCACATGGCACAGGAATCAAAAAGGTCAGTTCTGCACAGTGAGAGAACAGGCCAACTATCAAACCTTCATCCCACTCCACACTCACCAGCACCAGTGTGCACAGCACTAGTGTTCACAGATGTGTTCGCAGGTGTTTTGAGGCATGAGCATCTGAATCAGTATAGGAAAGAGGAACCAGCCACTCACAGCCCGACAGGGAGTTGCGGCTAGTGCTGCATCGTGAAGAGGTAGAGAAACCTCCATAAACTCTGTGCAAACCAGACAGGACTGGTGTGAGCTACGTGAACCATGGCTGACGGTGCCACTCGAATCTAAATTTACAGTAACTGTGGTCAGAAAGACAGATGTTTACCTGCAGGGAGTATAAAATGCAGACTGGCTTGGTGCTGAAACAGCATGATATGCGGGGAAAATAATCATGGAAAGATACAGAACTACAACAAAAGGAGCAATGCCTCTCATATCTTTTCCTGTCCTGGTGAGGAACTTGTCAAATTTATTTGATACTTTATAGAATAATTCTAGGAAAGCTTTGATTTTTTTTCTTATAGACAGATTTGCGTGCTGTACCTGTTGCATCACTTGAGAACCGGTTTCATGAACTAGTATACTTCAATGAGGAACAAAGCCAAAGTTTTCTATTTGAAATGTAGCTGGGTTTCCAGAATTAGTTGTTCTACTTGTTGGCACAGGTAGCCAATGTAAGCTTTAAAATCATACAACTTTCGGGATCTAAATTTCTGTTAACTATTTTTGGCTAAATACGATACCTGTGGTGTATTATTAAGAAGAAGTACCCCACAGACTAAATTATACTCTTGAATATGGAGAACTGACTACACACAGCAGGGAGGTGAAGGAAGCAGGAGCACAAAACACATTCATTTCTTTTGCTTTGTGCAGCTATTGTCTGTGTGTTTGTTCACTCTAGTTGAAGAGGGGAAACATAAAAGGCACAAACCCATACAGAGTTTTGGAATTATTCTCAAGGGGTTTTCCTTGTTCACTAGGTAAAGTACATGAAAGGTAACTACTGCACCTAGTCAATAAAATAAAAATTTAATTTACAGTTATAAAGCTTAAAGAAATTTATCACAACGTTTTGTGGAAAGGGGTTGAGTTTATAACTTTGGTTGACTGAATGACTGTAAGGTAGTGTCTGTAGATGACACCCAGACATCAACAGCTAGCTGAAAATCCACACAATATAGACATACTCATGTGAAAGGGAAGCTATTCAAAAGGAGAACAATTGTAGAGAGTTTAGGAAAGAAGAAACTCAGATCCTTGAGTGTTTGTATTTTTTTCTACAAAGTTTCTTTGAACTGATTTTAAAAGATTTCAACTTGTTTTTCCTTGAGACAATTTGCTACCTGCTGTCATTCAAATTAAATTTAAGCAACCACTAAAAACATCAATTCTATACTGAGACCTCGTGAAGAATCTAAGACTATTTTTTGTACTTAGTATACTTTTACTGTGTAGATTTTGATTCAATTTTTATACATTGTGCACATTTTACTCTCATGTATTCATCATGTAAAAAGTGTAAACCAAATATCAGGATGCTAATATTCTCTGTGTATAGGCAGATAATACCAGAAAAAAAGTTACAACAAATCTTAAGAAAAGTAGTCAACCTGATTCCTCCACAATTTGTGTCACCTTAAAACCATGTGAATCATTTCGGAGACATCCTCTGCTTCGGATTCAGCTACCAGAAAATGGCGAAACTCAGATCACATGAATATTATTAGAAAAATTTGAGGAAGCTATCACTACTAACACTCAAATACATTATTATAATTATTTTCAATAAAATCAAATTGGTTGCAGACACACATCCTTGTGAGCAGATTTCTGGTTTTATTTCTTGATGGTCTTTTAGTGTGGTCAAAATAAGTGCAAATATTCATCATCCTACTGAATGCATTTTACTAATTATTCCTCTCCCTAGGCAATGCAATCTCAGTAAAGTAAATAAAGTCAACTACTTCCACAAGCCTGACCTTGGCAGATAGCCCTACTGGCCAGATAGCAGGAATGCAAATTGTAGTACATATGCTTGTTGAGCTGATGAAGTGGTTATTTGCAAGATCAGTGTAGCAAATTGCAGCATACTAACCACATAGTAGGATTTCAACCTGTCAATATTTTTCTATATACCATTTTCATTTTCAAATATCTATGATAGGGCCGATAAAAGATTGTAGACAATAGGATTTCAATTCTTTTTCTGCTTCAAAAAATGTTTCCAACTTATCTTTGTGGTCTCTCTTTTGACAAATAACTTTGGCTTCAATTTTACAGACAAGATTGAGCTCTGCATCACATGCATGCCCTAATTTTTCTTCTTGCCACTTCCAAAATCCCTAAGTACATCCACAGAAACTTTGTTCCTTCTTTTCTAAGTAGGAATTGTCCCTGGTCCTTTCAAAGTCCAATGCTGATATATGAACTTTTGGTTCCATTTTCCCTGTCCTCTCACCTGTTGCTTTTACATTCAGTTTTGCCTTTTCTGCTTTCTCTACCTCCTCTGCCTCTAAACATATCAAGCTTTCTGAAATAACATGCTTTCCCTGAATCTTGTCTCCATCTCAAGTTCTAAGTTACTGAGTACAGGGCAGGGTTTAAAAACCTAGAATCTATTGCTAGACTGCCTGGGTTCAGTTTCAGTCCTGCCTCTTATCAGTTGTGAGATATGAGAGAGTTCCCCTTCTGTCAAATGAGCATAACCATAACAATGATGTGCTATTAAAAACAATTCCGGGTGCATCTGAGAAAGGAAAGCCTGATTTGTGAGTGTGCCAATCTCTGTTGTGTAAATGCTCTCACTCTGACTGATTTAAATCTATCAACATGACTTCACTGAACTCTTAAGTTGGGGTGAGATGCTCACATTTAGCTCTGGGGAGCAGGTATTAATGGCTCGAGCACACCACCAAATCTTTCACAGGATTATTGTGATAATTGAGATAAAATAAGCAAAGCTCTCAGAATAGGGCCTATAACATGGTGAGCATTCAATCAGTCCTAGCTGTTACTGCTTCATGGAAAGAATTAAAAAACATTTTTGCTACTCATTTATTTCTTAAACCCTTTGGAGCTTTGTGGGGATAGAGCAGGGACTTTGTAGCTGTGCAAACCTGATTTGAATTCCTGCTTCTTCACTGTGCTTGTGACAATTTAAAAAAATATGTAAGACAGGGATAATAATCTACATCTAGAGTTGGAAAATTAAATTAGATAATATATGTAAAATGTTAGGATATAGAAACTGTGCATTAAATATTTATCTGCTTAATTTTTCACACTCTACTGAAATTATCTTCGGATAATCAAAACAATGCAAAGCAAAAATGTATAAATCAGGGGATGCTTTCTCCTTAGCTTGTTTGTGTTATTTCATGTATTTTATTATGCTCTCTCTGGGTTGCAGAAATATTGAATCCATTTGATTTTTCTACCTCTTTGCTCTTATTATTTCCTTCATTGATTTCTTTTC
The DNA here is from genome assembly GCF_000164805.1 of Carlito syrichta. NCBI lineage: Eukaryota > Metazoa > Chordata > Mammalia > Primates > Tarsiidae > Carlito > Carlito syrichta. The sequence continues at coordinate 40,293 of NW_007246469.1, forward strand.
CTCCTTCTGCCTTCTGGAGGCAAATATTCTCTAGAGTTATTTTTTGTTTTCCCATCAATATTATTAATTGCTCATGCTCTGGTGTTTGCCTTTAAGCCACACTTGGTCTCTAGGGCTGACCTCCCATTTGGGCTCCATTACACATTATCACAGAGCACTCAAATTCAGCAGGGCTTCACCAGATACTCCCCCAACCTTGGGAACATGAAGATCCAACAATCCTCATGACAATTTTCAAATGACGTGCTTTTATTAACCCATTTTTATTTCCCAACACAATTTATTATTTTCATCTCCAAATGCTCACATATCACTGTCTGTAGAAGGCCTTTTATGACCAATGACAACTCTACCTGAAACTATCTCAATTACTATTAGCCCTTCCCTCTGCTTTTTCTTTCGTTATAGCATTTATACTTGATATAATAAAGGATGCTTACTTGGTTATTGTCTGTCACTGATTCTAGAAGGTAAGCTTAATGAAGGCAAGGATTTTATCTTGTTCAGCCCTGGAGCCTCAGCACCTAGAATATTTTGGGGCATATAGGAGGTATGTAATAAATGTGTTAATGAAAAAAGTTTATATTTGGCTTTGGAATATCATTCTTTTTTCTTAATCTCAAGTTCAGAGTTAACCCTACCCAAATCATGGTGTATTATCATGATTATTTCAGGAAAGACTAACTCTTGTTTTATTACTTTCTAAAAATTTTATTCACTCCCTATAAACACTTTATTTCTGTGTTTCTTCTTTTCTCTTGAGGCATCTGCTTTAATATGTTTGAAATATTTATTTGGATATATATCTCCTTGAAAAATAATGTGTGTGTGTGTGTGTGTGTGTGTGTGTGTGTGTGTGTTTTAAATTTAGTGCTACAGATCCTATTCTGCTTCTTATGTTTTTTGCTGTTATGTTTTTTAAGAGAGCTCTGTGTTGACCACTGAATGGTATTATCTACTTTTTAAACCTTTCCACTCCTTCAGTGATGGACAGCCAGGCAGAACCCAAACTCTGCTGCTGAAACTAATATTGGGATGAACATTCACATATATGCTCCCTTAAAGATCTATATGAGAATTTTCTGAGATATATCTTTGAGTAGGATTGCTACACTGAGGACTATGGACATAATTTCTTCAGAGATGACCAGACTGTTTTCAAGAAGAGTCACATCAATTTACACTTTCACTTGCATGAAAATCCTATTTTTAGGATTTATTGTCTTACATCAAATTTATGCAATCCAAAAAGCGTGAATGCTTATTTTAGTTTATATTTCTCTCATAACTAATAAGGTATTTGTAATTAATTTAAGGTTTTTCATTTGTAAATTGTCTATTCATATTCTTTACTCATTTTTTTCTATGAAGTTTTTGATTTTTTCTTGCTGAACAGTTCTTTCTATATTTTAGTTATTAATTTTTTTAACAGTTTTGGTAATTGCAAGTATTTTCTCCCCATTTCTTACCTGTGAAATATTGTCCTTTGCTTTTTTTGCTAATAGAAATTATTCAGATTCATCAATATTTAAACTTATGGCTTTGCTTTAGAAGTGTTGTGTTTGAGATAATTCTCCTATTCGAGGTCATGGATAGGAATACTTTTATAATGTTTGATTCTATTGGTCCTTTTATGTTTATAAAATTTACCTTTATATATGGTGTGAGATCTAGATCTAACTTATTTTTCTTCATATTCATAGTCATTTTTTCCTTATACTTATTGTACAATCCTTCATTTCCCTATAATTTTATGTTTACAGGAAAGTTGGCAAGATGGTACAGAGAACTCTTGCATACTCCTCACCCCATTTCAGTCTCTTTTGATGCCATCATCTTGTGTCACTGTAATACATTTTTTCAAACTAAGAGACCAACACTGATGCACTGTTAACTAATCTCCAGATTTTTATTTGGATTTTACAGAATTTTTCACTAATATGCTTTGGCTTTTTCCATTCTGGGATTTAATCCAGGTTACGATATTGCATTTAGTTTTCATGTCTCCTTAGTCTCCTCTGGTCTGTGACAGTTTCTCACTTGTCCTTGTTTTCTCTGACCTTGACAGTTTTGAGGAGTATAGTGAGATCTTTTGCAGCCTGTTTTTCGTTTGGGTTTGTCTGATGGTTTTCTTGCTGTTGGACTGTATTTATAGATGCTTGGAAAAAATTTCACAAAGGTAAGCTGCTCTTTTCATCACATATTATCAGAGGATACATGACGTCCACATGATATCTCTGGTAATGTTAACCTTGGTCATTTGTGTCATAGGGTGAATAGAATCTCCCCCAAATTTATGTTCACCCAGCACCTGAGAATGTGATTTTATTTGTAAATAGGGTTTTTGCAAATATAACTGGTTAAAGATCTTGAGATGTGATCATCCTGGATTTAGAGTGGATCTAAATCCAATCACTGAGATTTGGACATAGATACACAAGAGAGAAGGCCATTGAAGACACAAACTGAGGAAACCTGAAACCACCAGAAGATGGAAAAGACAAGTTTCTTCCCTAGAAACTTCAGAGGGAGGATGACCCTGCTGGCACATTGATTTTCAATTACTTGTCTTCAGTATTGTTTCAGGATAATTTTCTGCTTTATTAAGCCACCTAGTTTTTGGTAATTTGTTATGGCAGCCCTAAGAAACTAATATAATTTGTCCAAGTTCTCAATTGTAAAGTTACACTTTTTATCTTTTCATATCCTATCATTTGAAGACAAGTCACTAAGTTCAGTTCATACTTAAAGAATGGAGAGATGACCGGGCTCCGTGGCTCAGCCTGTAATCCCGCGCCTTTGGGAGGCTGAGGTGAGTGGATTGTCTGAGCCCGCGGGTTCGAGACCCACCTGGGCAGCGAGACCTCCTCTCTACAATAAATCAAAAAATCAACCGGGCATGGTAGCGCGTGCCTGTAATTCCGGCTACTCGGAAGGCTGAGGTGGAAGGATCGCCGCAGCCCAGCAGGTCGAGGCTGCGGTGGCCGGGAGAGGCCACTGCACTCCAGTCTGGGCGAAGGAGTGAGACTCCAACTCAAAAAAAAAAAAAAAAAATGGAGAGATGAAACTCCTCAACTGAAGAAGAGAGTATTTATATATATTAATTGAAATTCTTCTGTAAGGAAGATTTTTCTCTTCTCTTCTATTTATTTATTCAGTTATTTATTTATATCATTATGAGCTCATGCATATTTATTTTATATTTTGTGTTAGATTTTGATACTACACTATTTGCTTTCTTGTTCAACTTATTTCATCTTTGGGCAATGGGAGTTCTTTCAGATTGGCCCCTGTGTCCTTTTGACACGTCCCTATTTTTTAAAGCACTTCTTTATTTTCTGTTATCTTAATTTTTTGTGTTTTGAATTATTTATTTATTTATATCAATAAATAATAGTTGTATATATTGTGAGGGTACACGTGATATTTTGATACATAAATAGATGTTTAATCAATACATTTTTGATGACATTAATCACATACCAAGCTTCTAAACACTATTTTAATGATCTTCATTGTCATATATTGATTTGTATGAGTGTTGTGTGTGTGTGCCAGTACAATGCTTTTATTACGATGCCTTTGTAGTTTGTACTAGTATATGGTAAAATGAGTTCCTTCATCTCCCTTGACTCTATTGCTTTTCTTTTCCAAAATCATGCTAGCTATCTGTAAACTTTATTCATTGTTATACAGTTTAGATTAAGTTTATCATGTTTTCCCTATAAATTTTGCAGGGGTTCTAATGTGGATTCTATTGATTTTTATGAGTTAGTTCTGGAAGAATAATTGATTTCCTTACAATATTAAGTCATTCTATCTGTGGATATATTTTAACCTTTCTTTATGTGGTATTTAAAATTTTCTATTAGTAGAGTTTTTAAGAAAGTTTCTCAGAGATTCTCGGGAAGATGACAGCAGAGTCAGTGGGACTAAGTGAGTCCTGTGTGAGTGAGTGAGTGTATGGAAAATTCGGTGGACATGTCGTTGAGTAAGTGGGCATGTGAATGGCTGACTGAGTAAGGACTTGGGAGCAAGTGGCCAGGGCTTTTCTGGTGAAGTGATTGGTGCTGCAGCTGCTCTTATTGGTTCCTAGTGCTTCCTGGGCTGCAGAAACCAAGCACCATATTTAAAAAATCAACAAAGTCCTTGGGAAGAAGTTCCTGGGAGAGACTGCCAACTCCAGACACTGGCAGCAAGGGCTGTGGAGGGAGCACAGCGAGGAATCCCAGAGGCAGAGCCCCACTGAAGAAGATGAAAAAGGCAACCTGCCATCATCTTGAAAACTGGGCAGGAAAATGCTCTGACTGGTCACCATGGAGTGACTCCACCCATCTCTGCGATGAGCAGATTAACTACTCAGGGTGAACATGACCCAGAGGGAATATCTTGAAAGCACAAAAAGCAAAATCTCTGGAGGGACAGGATGAATGCTGAGTCTCTGGTGCCCCATTTCCTACTTGATTCAGCTGTGGTACAAAGGGTGTGGCCAGAAAGACCTCCAAAGAGATCAGTAGTGAGTCTGGGGATGACCCAGCCCCCTCCTCCCCAGCAATCCTTTGAACATCAGACCCACATACCTGGTGCATGACTGAGAGGGATGAAGCCCTTACTGAGAGGGATGAAGGCTCTGCCTGGATGTCAGCTGCAATAGGAGGACTCCTCTCCAGGATAAGCCTGGCTGGGACACCCTCCGCCCCCCCTACCAGTACCTGGGGAAGAAACAATCCTGCAGCTCCCTACCAGAGAGGATATCCCTGGTCATACTAGAGTGGGAGGGGAGGACTGAAGCCCTGTCCACTCCCACTGTCCTCTTCTTTCCTGAGCTGAACACTGGGAAGATTGTAAATGAGGCCAAAGTTCTGCAGGAGACAGCAGGGGGCAGCTGAGAGGAACAATTACAGAACCTGTCACAAGAGGGCAGATTTTTTGTTTGTTTTTTAATTTTTAAAATATTTTTTCTTTATGTATGAATGTGTATGTGAGGGTTCAATCTGCATCCTCCCATCTCCTTTTTTTTCTTTCTTCTTTTTTTCCTTTCTTCTTTTGTTTTCTGTTTATGTGTATATGTGAAAGATTAAGTGTTCATCTTTCAGTTTTTTTTTGCTTTTTTATTCTTCTCTTTTTAAATTTTAATGTATGTGTGAATACATATGTGAGGGTTCAATTTGAATTCCTGTTTTTATTATTTTATTGCTTTATTGTTTTTTTTCCTCCTTTTCTTCTTTCATTTTGGGAAGGTGTGTGTGTTTGGTTTCCCTGTTTTTGTTGTTGCTGTTTTTTGTTTTGTTTTGCTTTGATGTTATTCCAGTTTGTTTTGGTGTGCGTGTCTCTGTGTGTGTGTGTGTGTGTGTGTGTGTGTGTGTTTAATTGTTTTTTACTTTTATTTCTGCTCTTGTTGTTCTGTGTTTTTTTAATTTAAAAAAAAATTTTGTCCTTCTTATTTCACTCCACTTTTCTCTGTTCTTCTCATTATTGTTACCGTATCTTGGACTCAGGGAGTACACACACACACCCATTTCATCATCATATAGAGTGGTGGTGGAGAGTGGGTCTCAGGGAACCCATACCACAATCAGTGAATGTTGTGATTTGAAAGTAGTTTCTGAATCCTAGCTCTCCAACCTCAACCTTATTCAACTCTCAAAACTACAAGAGACAGTAAAGCTTCCCACCCATAGCCCTGTTTCAAAATAGAATAATTTCAGAACCCAGATCAGGGAAGATTAAAGGGTCGAGCAAGCATCAGAAATGAAAGTCTCACTCACTGCCACTGAATAAAGCAACTAAAGAGAAAAGAAAGAGATCAGTCACAGACGAGGAAAAATCACCTGAAGAACACAGGTAATTCCCAGTGTTACAAAGAGAAAACGCCTGAAAAATCAGATCTCAGAGTCCAAACAATGGAAGTCACCAACAACTGGCCAGAGAATGCAACAGGGATTAGGGAATGGATGGAAAGAGTGACTAAGACTCAAGAAAGACAAGATGCAACACTGAAAGAACTTGTAACAAAGATTTTGGCCATAAAAATTTTTATCCAGCAAATGAATAGCAAGCATGGAAAGCAAAATCAATCAAGCAGAAGAAAGAATCTCAGAATTTGAAGACCAAAACATGGAATTAACCTGATTTGTAAAAAATATAGAAAGGAAACTCAGAAATAAAGAACAAATCTTCCAAGAGATGTGTGATTACATCAGGAGGCTGAACCTACACCTGATTGGTATCCCAGAAGGAGAAAGGGAAAGGGAGAACACTTTGGAACAAGTATTCCAGGAGGTTATCCAATAACACTTTCCCCATCTTACCAGAGATGTGACCATCCAAACACAGGAGATACAGAGAACCCCCACAAGACATCAAATGAGAATATCAACCCTTAGACACATAGTAATTCACCTATACAAAGTAAGCACAAAAGAAAAAATTCCTAAAGGCAATAAGAGAGAAAGGTCAGACTACCTACCAGGGAAAACCAATCAGCATAGCAGCAGACCCATCAGAAGAAACACTACAAGCTAGAAGGGACTGGAGTTCAATATTCAAAGTCCTCAAAGATAAACAATTTCAACCAAGAATTTCCTACTCAGCCAAACTCAACTTCATCAGTTATGGAGAATTAAAATCCTTTCCAGACATCTACTCTCTTAGAGATTATGCGGTTTCCAGACTTGCTCTACAAGAGATGCTTAAAAAGGTATTAAATAGAGAAGAAAGAAAGAAAGCACAAAAGAAAGAAAGAAAGAAAAAAGAAAGAAAAAAAGACTATGTATTTCCCAAGAGAACAGCAGAACACAGAATCAAGAGAAAGCACATTGTGACTGCAAACTTGAAAACACACACATACATCAACACAAAAGCTAAAAGAAAACAAACAAACAAGCAAACAAAGAAAAAAACTTTATAAGAACCTCATGAAGAAGATAAACAATCACATTTCAATAATCAGCCTGAATGTGAGTGGACTAAATGCACCACTGAAAAGACACAGAATGAAAAACTGGATAGAAAACCATGACCCAATAATTTGCTGCATCTGGAAAACTCAACTAACCACAAGGGATGTACTTCACAAGGGACAGAATCAAAGTTAGAGGACAGAAAATGAGTTTCCAGGTAAATGAATCACAAAAGAAGTCAAGAGTCATGTATGATCTTAAAATCAGACAAAACAACCTTAAGCTACCAAAAATTTAAAAAGATGCAGAAGGACACTACATAATGATAAAAGGCTCAATCCATCAATAAGAAATAACCATTCTAAACATATATGCACCCAACACAGTAGCACCAGCATTTATAAAGCAACTACTAAGTAAACTAAAAAAAGATATTGACTTGAACACTATTATAGCTGGGACTTAAATGCCCCACTAACAATCCTAGATCAATCATTGAGGCAAAAACTTAACAAAGAGTTCTGGAACCTCAACTTGATGCTTGAAAAAATGGACTTAATAGATACCTATAGATTACCCCACCCAACAACCACAGAATATATATTCTACTCATCACCACATGGAACATGCTCCAAGATGGATCACATCCTTGGCCATAAATCAAACATAAACAAATACCATAAGATCAAAATACTGCCATGCATCTTCTCAGACCACAGTGGAATAAAAATAAATATCAACACCAATAAAATTCTCCCCAAACCCACAAAGATATGGACATTAAACAGCATGATGCTGAACGACTATTGGGTCAACACCAAAATCAAAACACAAATTAGTAGATTCCTGGAAACAAATGAAAATAAAGAAATATCTTACGAAAACCTCTAGGATGCCATGAAGCAGTTCTAAGAGGAGAATTTATATCTCTACTAACACACATTGAGAAAATGGAAAGATCACAAGTTAACAGCCTAACAAATCACCTAAGGGAGTTGAAAAGACAAGCCCACCAAAATCCTAAATATAGCAGAAGAATCCAGATCACCAAAGTAAAGACCCTAATACTGGACATAGAAGACAAAAATATCATAGAAAAAATCAACAAAACAAAGGGCTGATTCTTTGAAAAAATAAACAAGATTGATGGATCCCTAGCCAGAGTGACCAAGAAAAAGAAAGAAAAGCCCAAATAAGCACAATCAGAAATGTAAAAGAGCAAATCACAATTGACTCCGAAGAAATACAAAAGATTATCAGAGATTACTATGCACAACTGTATGAAAACAAATGATAGCCTAAATGCAACAGAGGACTTTCTGACATCACACAACCTCCCAAGGTTGAAACAAGAAGACACTGAGACACTAAAGAGACCAATTACAACCCTGGAAATTAACTCCGTCATAAGAAAACTATCTAGGAAAAAAAAGAAACCCTGGGCCAGAAGATTTTCCAGCAGAATTCTACAAAAGTACAAGGAGGAGATGACATCAATCCTATCAAAAGTATTCCAGGCAATTGAGAAAGACAGAATTCTCCCCAAATCATTTTACAAAGCTAACATCACACTGATACCCAAACCGGGTAAAGATTCAACAAAAATGAGAATTACAGTCCAATATTCTTAATGAACATAGAGGCAAAAATTCTCAACAAGAATCTAGTAAATCGCATCCAATAACACATCTCAAAAATCATCCACCATAACCAAGTAGGCTTCATCCCCAGGATGCAGTGCTGGTTCAACATCCTCAAGACCATAAATGTAATTAAATACATCAACAGATGTAAAAACAAGACCCACATGATTATATCATTAGATGCAAAAAAATTTTTTTGATCAAATCTAGCATTCCTTCTTGAAAAAAGCCCTCAAACACCTAGGCATAGAAGGAACATACCTTAAAATAGTAAGCACCATCTATGAAAACCCCACAGCTAGCATATTGCTAAATGGACAGAAACTGGAAACATTTCCCCTGAAAACTGGAACAAGACAAGGCTACCACTGTCACCCCTCTTGTTCAACTTGGTGTTGGAAGTTCTAGCTAGAGCAATCACACAAGAGAAGAACATCAAGGGTATCCAAATAGGAAAAGAGGAAACCAAGTAATCCCTCTTTGCTGACCATATGATTCTATACCTTAAAAACCCAAGAGAATCTGGCAAAAACCAGCTTTTACTTATAAAGAATTTTGGACAAGTCTTGGGGTACAAAATAAATGTGCAAAAGACAGTTGCATTCTTATATACCATCAACAAGCAGGCAGAGAACCAAATAAAAAGAATAATTCCATTCATAATAGCCACAACAAAATTGAAATACCTTGGCATCTTCCTAACCAGAGAAGTGAAAGACCTTTAAATGAAAACTACAAATCACTGCTCAAAGAAATCCAAAAAGACACAAATAAATGGAAAAAATATTCCATGCTCATGGATAGGAAGAATCAACATTGTCAAGATGTGTATCCTACCAAAGACAATCTACAGCTTCAACCCTATGCCCATTAAATTACAAACATCATTCTTCTCAGACCTGGAAATGTCAACACAGAAATTCATATGGAAACATAAAGGACCACAAATATCCAAAACAATCCTCAGCAAAAGAAACAAAGCAGGTGGTATTACACTTGCAGACTTTAAACTTTACTATAAGACTACAATAATCAAAATAGCCTGTATTGGTACAAGAACAGACATATGGATCAATGGAACAGGATAGAGATTCCAGAAGCAAAACCTCAATTTCTCAACCAACTCATCTTCGACAAAACCTCCACCAACAAGCACTGGGGAGAGGAGAATGTATTCAGTAAATGGTGCTGGGAAAACTGGTTAACCACATACAGAAGATTGAAACAGGACCTCTACCTATCACCATACACAAAAATGATGCTAAATGGATAAAAGACCTAAACTTAAAATCTCAAACTATAGGAACCTTAGAAAATGCAGGAGACACCTTATGGAAATTAGAACTGGCAACAAATTCCTGATCAAAACTTCAAGTGTCGATGCCATAAGAGATAAGTTAGATAGACAGATGGGACCTCATTAAACTGAAAATCTTCTGCAAAGTAGAGGAAACCATCAAGAGAGTGAGGAGACAGACAAATATGTGAGAAAAAATATTTGCCAACTGTATATCTGACAAAGGCCTAACATCTAGGATCTACAAGGAACTCAAATGTGCTGAAAGGCAACAAATAAACAGCCCCACTAAAAAGTGACAAGTATAGACACTTCTCAAAAGAAGACATACAAGCAGTGAACTGACACATGAAAAAGTACTCAGCTTCACTAATCATCAGAGAAATGCAAATCAAAACCACACTGAGATACAATCTAACTCAAGTAAGAATGGCCATTATTAACAAAACAAACAACAGATGCTGGCGAGGATACAGAGAAAAATGAACGCTTCTACCCTGCTGGTGGGAATTCAAACTAGTGCAACCTCTTTGGAAAATAGTGTGGCGATTTCTGAAAGAACTAGGTATTGACCTTCCATATGACCCAGCAATCCCCCTACTGGGAATATACCCAGAGGAACTCAAATCATTCTACAAAATAGACATCTGCACACGCATGTTTATTGCAGCACTATTCCCAATAGCAAAAACATGGAACAAACCATGCTGCCCATCACAACTGGACTGGATAAAAAAATGTGGTATATATACACAATAGAATATTATGCAGCCATAAAGAAGGTCAAACATATGGACTTAGTAGCAATTTGGATGGATTTAGAGGCTATCATACTCAGTAATCTATCACAGAAACCAAGAACAGAGTACCAGATATTCTCACTCATAAGCCGACCCTGAATACTTACCATAATACTATAAGTAAGGGATTGGTAGTAGTGGGATACTGCTGGGGTAGGGAGGAGGGGAACACAACATCAGTAAGGATAACTGATCTCAATTCTGGCAAAGTGGTGACCAAAGGGAGGCCCAAACTTTACCTGTACGATGACCACTTGTATACCTATTCCTGAATTGTACCCCACATCTTTAAATAAAAAAGAAAACTTCTCAATAAATTTCTCAAAAACTGTGACCATTATTGTTGAATGACCCAAATATATTTCCTACCCTTTCTTTGACTACCAAGGGAGTGTCAATGAAATACTTTTATTTCTCAGCTAGGGCTGGCTCTGTGATACAATTCTGGTTTCTTTCGCTTTACAGAAAATTTTCAGTTTGATAAGGTCCCACTTGACTATCTCATCTCTTATGACATGGACTTTTGGGGTTTTGATCAAGAATTGGTTGCCTATTCTGACTTCCGTAAGGGCATCTCCTGTGTTTTCTAAGATTCTTAAACTTTGGGGTTTTATGTTTAGGTATTTGATTCATTTGAGTTGATTTTTGTGTATAGTGATTGGTAGGGGTCTTATTTCATTTTTCTGCATGTGGTCTGCCAGTTTTCCCAGCACCATTTACTGAATAGTTTATTCTCTCCCCAGTGGCTATTCATGGAGGCTTTGTCAAAGATAAGTTGGTTGAGAAATTGAGGTTTTGCTTCTGGAATACACTGTTGGTAGGAAGCAAACTAACACATCCTCAGTGAAAAACGGTGTGGAGATTTCTAAAAGAACTAGAAATTCACTTTCCTTAGACCCAGCAATTCTCCTTCTGGGAAATGCTCAGAGGAACTCAAATCACGCTACAAAAAAGATGCCTGCACAAGCATGTTTACTGCAGCACTATTTACAATAGCAAAAATATGGAACCAATCCAGCTGCCCATCAAAACTGGACTGGATTTAAAAAAATGCAGTAAATATATATGATGGAATATTATGCCACCATTAAGAAGAACAAAATTATGGATTTCACAGCAACTTGGATAAATTTAGAGTCTATAATACTCAGTGATTTATCACAGTAACAAAGAACTGAGTACCACATGTTCTTACTCATAAGTAGACCCTGAACACTTACCATAATACTATAAGAAAGGGATTGGCAGTAGCTGGAGACTGCCAGAGGAGAGGGTGGGCACATAACATTAATAAGGGTACCTGATCTCAAACCAGGCAAAGTGGGGACAAAAGGGAGGCTCAAACTTGACCTGTATGCTGACTACTTGTATACCTAACCATGAATTGTACCCCACATCTTTTAAATAAATAAACAAATAGATAGATAAATAAATAAATAAATAAGCAAACAAACAAGTGTAAGCTGGAGTCTGTTCTAAAGAGGGCTTCCATAAAAATTTTGCTTTTCTCAAAAAGGGACAGATGTGGCTAGCATTACCTTTTTCTCTTTCAATCTGCTTTAAATGTGCACTCAATTCAGAAAATCAATTTTTCTTCCAGAACTAACATCACAGCTTGAAGCTGTGACAGTCATCCTTCAATTATAAGGAAAAAGACAACAGTATTGCAGAGACAATCTCCCTGATATCATTTTACTAAAATAATGTGCATCCATCTTCAGATATATGAGAAAAATCAAATCCTATTTGTTTACAATAAGCTCCTATTTGTTTAAATTCCTGTTGGTGGGGTTTTTCTGGTGTGTATAGGTGAACAAAAGTTTGAACTGATAGGTATCTTTTTTTCCTATTATCTAATTAAATATTGGTGTCATGGGGAACACAATTTATGTAAATTGCTATAATGTCTAATAATCTTGTTGAAGATTCTTTTTAAAAAAAATTTGGTTCCGAGGTACATGTGTAGGTTTGTTACATGGGTATATTGCATGTTAGTGAGATTTGGATTTTTTTTCGACCTGTCATTCAAATAGTCTTTCAATCCTTGCTTGTTGACTTTTCTTATTAGTTCTATTGAACAATGAATTTTGCCTATTGAATTGATTTATTTGAATTTTTATAAGAAACCCCCCCCCCCCGGGTGTCAGTGTACTGGCTAGGACTTAGCGGTACCAATAGCCATTCATTTTACATATACTTATCGTACATCTGTTTTATGCTAGACATGGTTCTAGCCTTTGTGGCAAACAAAGCCTTCTCTATTATGCTAGTAACATTTGGAGACACAACATACTAAGACCTCTGCCAATACAGCAAAAGCAAAGCTAAAAGAAGTTTATAGTGTAAAAAAATGCCTACATCAAAAAAAAAATAGAACAATTACAGCTTAGCAACCTAATGATGTACTACTTAAAGGAACAGAAAAACAAGAACAAACCAAACTTAAAACTAGTAGGAAAAAAAGAAAGAACAACAAAGATCATAGTAGAACTAAATTAAATTGAGACCAAAGGAAAATATAAAGGATCAACAAAATGAAAAGCTGACTCTTTGAAAAAATAAGCAAAATTGATAGACTGCTAGCAAGACTAATCAAGAAAAAAAGAGAATATCTGAAGATACAATTAGAAATGAAAAAGGATACATTATAACTGATACCACAGAAATCCAAAGATCACCAGAGACTACTATGAAAACTCTGTAATCACAAACTAGAAAACCTAGAGGAAATGGATAAATTCCTGAAAACACATGACCTCCCAAGATTAAACCAAGAAGAGATATAAATCCTGAACAGATCAATAATGAACAGTAAGTTTGAATTAATGGTAAAAAATTTCCCATCCCCAAATGCCCAAGATCAGATGGGTTTACAAAGAACTGGTACCAATCTTACTGAAATTGTTCAAAGAAATTGAAGAGGAGTGTATCCTCCCTAACTCATTCTATGAAGCTAGAATGAGTTATAAAACACTGATACCTAACACTGATTTCATTCTGATACCAAAGACAGAACACAATAAAAAAAGAAAACAACATTCCAATGTCCCTGATGAAAATAGATGCAAAAATTCTTAATAAAAGACTAGCAAATCAAATCCAAGAGTACATCAAAAAGATAATACACCATGATCAAGTGGATTTTATTCCAAAAATGCAAATCAATAAATATAATTCACCACATAGACAAAAACCATATAATCATCTTAATAGATGCAGAAAAATCATTTGATAAAATCCAGCGTCTCTTTCTGATAAACTCTGCACAAGCTAAGCACAGAAATAACATACCTCGAAATAATAAAAGTTATATATGACAAATCCACAGCCAACATCGTACAGAACAAAGTTGAAAGCATTCACCTAGGTACTGGAACAAGATAAAGATAGCCACTTTCACCACTCTTATTTATCATAGTACTGCAAGTCCTAGTTAGAGCATTCAGACAAGAGAAAAAAAAAAAGACATTGAAATTGAAACTGAAAAAGACGAAGTTAGACCATCTCTGTTTGCGGATGATATGATCTTATAACTAGAAAACCTTAAAGACTCTTCCAAAAGACTCATAGATTTGATAAATGAATTCAGTAAAGTCTCAGGATACAAAATCAATGTACAAAAATCAGTAGCATTTCTCTATATGCCAATAATGATCAAGCTGAGAATGAAATCAAGAAGTCTGCCTTATTTATAATAGCTACAAAAAAAATCCCTTAGAAATATATTTAACCAAGAAGGTAAAAGAACTTTACAAAAAATCCTACAAAAGACTGAAGAAAGAAACTGTAGATGACACAAACAAATGGATAAACATCTCATGCTCATGGATTAGAAGAATTAATATTGTTAAAATGACTATATTGCCAAAAGTAATCCTCAAATTCAATGCTATTTCTGTCAAAATATTAATGTCATTTTTCACAGAATTAGAAAAAAAATCTAAAATTAATGTGGAACCAAAAAGGAACCCAGATAGCCAAAGCAATTCTAAAAGCTGGAAGCATCCCATTACCTAACTTCAAATTATACTACAAGCCTCTAGTAACCAAAATAGCATGGCACTGGTATAAAAATAGACATATAGAGAACAGAGTAGAGAATCCAGAAATAAAGTTCACATACCTACAGCCAACTGATCTTTGACAATGTCAATAAAACATGCAATGGTGAAAAGACACCCCCGTTAATAAATGATGCTGGAAAAATTAAAATGCCTTATGGAAAAGAATGAAACCAGACTCCTATCCCTCACCCTATACAAAAATTAACTCAAGATGGATTATAGACTAGATGTAAGACTTGAAACTATAAAAATACTAAAAGAGGCCATTGCCTTGCTAAGCTATGATGTGGCCATGTGCTCTTTGAGCTATGGCCAGGCAATGTTTTCTTAAGTTTTTGCCCTCTCCCCTACCTTGAGGAGGTGAATCACCTCTTTCTCTCTAGTTTAATTTCAAAATAAACTATATTCTTAAAAAAATACTAAAAAAAAAAAAACCTAGGAAAAACTATTCTGGACATTGACCTTATGAATAAGACCTCAAAAGCAAATGCAACAAAAACAAAAATAGATAAGCGAGACTTAAGTAAATTTTAAAATGTTTGCACAGCAAAATAAATAATGGAGTGAACAGACAACCTGCAGAATAGGAGAAAATATTTGCATCTGACTGAGAACTATATGATAATCTACAGGGAACTCAAATATCTCAACAACAGCAGCAACAACAACAACAACAAAACCCAAATTACTCCATTAAAATGTGGGCAAAGGACATAAACAGACATTTTGCAAAAGAAGACATACAAATAGTCACCAAGTACATGGAAAAATGCTCAATATCGCTAATCATCAGAGAAATGCAATTACAACTACAATGAGACACCATCTTACCCCAGTCAGAATGGTAATTGTTTAAAAAAACAAAAAACAAAAAACAGATGTTGGAGAGAATGCAGAAAAAAGAAATGCTTCTACACTGTCAGTGGGAACATAAATTAGTATAACTCCTGTGGAAAACAGTATGGAGATTTCTCAAAGAACTAAATATAGAACTGTCATTCATTCAATCTAGCAATCTGACTACTGGGTATCTATCCAAAGAAGAAGAAATCATTATATTAAAAAGACACCTACACACGTATGTTTATCACAACACTATTCACAATAGCAAAGTTATAAAATCAACTTAAGTGTATATATATAATGGACTACTACTCAGCCATAAAAAAGAATGAAATAATGTCTTTTGCAGCAACATGGATGGACCCAAAGACCATTAACGTAAGTGAAATAACTCAGAAACAAAATGTGAAATACTGCATGTTCTCTCCTGTAAGTGGGAACTAAATAATGCATAAACATGGACTTAGAGAGTGGGATAATAGATGTTAGAGACTTGGAAGGTGCAGGGTATGAGGGATAAGAAATTAATGGGTACAGTTTATACCATTTGGGTGATGATTACACTAAAAGCCCAGACTTTACCACTATGCAATATATCCATGTAACAAATCTGCACCCATATCCCCTAAATCTGTCAAAATAAGAAAAAGGAAAAAAAAAAGTAGTGTATTGTCTTGTTTTGCATCTTAAAGATAATTCGTCTGAAGTTTCTCTTTAACCATGATATTTACTGGGGTTTTTGGTAAATATTCCCTATCAAGTCAAGAAAATTCTATTATTTTATTAATGTCTAATAATTAGAACTTAAATTGTCAAATTATATCAGAGCCTTTTCTGGGTTGATCATGTTGGTCATGTAATTAAAAAATCCTAGTTTATTAATATGATAAATTACATTGATTTTTCTGAGATTTAACTATCGTGTTCTTGTGATGACCTTCATTTGGTCATGATGTACTACTATGTTTTAAATTGCTGGTTTCAGTGAATGTTTATTTTGGATATTTTTGCATTCATATTCTTAAGTAAAACAGCCCAATGATTTTAATTTCTTCCTTCTTCTTCTTTTTTTTTTGAGTCGGGGTCTCACTGTTTTACCCACGCTGGAGTGTATTGGTATGATCATGGCTCATGGCAGCCTTGACTTCCTGGGTTCAGGCAATCCTTCTATCTCAGCATCCTTAGCAACTGGGACTATAGGCATGAGGTACCATGCCCTGGTATTTTTATTTTTATTTTTTTTTTGTCAAGACAACATTTCATTATGTTGCCCAGCTGGTCTCAAACTCCTGGGTCAAGCAATCCTCCTGCTGGAATTACAGGCTTGAGCCACCATGCTTGGTTTCTTCCTGGTTTTTGAACTTTAATTTTGGAATCAAGATTACTTTAACCTCATAAAATAAACTAAGTCACTTTTGTTTTCTGGAACAACTTTTATAATATAGATTTCATCAGTTACATTAATGTTGGGTGGAATTCATGTGTACAATCTTCTGGGTCTGTTCAAATTTTCTATTTCTTCCAATTCTGGTGTTTTAAATTTTTCTAAAATTGTGTCCATTTCTTTTAGGGTACCAAATATATTATTGTGTAATTGTTCATATTATCTTTTTTTTTTTTGAGTTGGAGTCTCACTCTGTCGCCCAGACTGGAGTGCAGTGGCCGCTCCCGGCCACCGCAGCCTCGACCTGCTGGGCTCTGGCGATCCTTCCGCCTCAGCCTTCCAAGTAGCCGGTATTACAGGCGCACGCTACCACGCCCAGCTGATTTTTTGATTTATTGTAGAGATGAGGTCTCGCTGCCCAGGCGGGTCTCGAACCCGCGGGCTCAGGCAATCCACTCACCTCAGCCTCCCAAAGGCACGGGATTACAGGCTGAGCCACCAAGCCTGGCTCATATTATCTTTTTATTACTTTAAATTTGCTGATATATTTTTGTATCCCCCCCATTTATTATGTACTTAGTTTATTCAGTTCTTCTTTTTTTCATCATTCTTGCCAGAAGTTATTAAATGTTTTAAAGAATCTAATTTTGGTATAATCTCTCACATTTTGAATTTTTAGTTTTCTAATTTATTGAAATTATAATAACATAGCGACAGACTTTCTCCTTCTTGTTCTTTTGGGCTTATTCTGTTGCTCTTTCTACCTTCTCAAGTTGACTGTGTAGTTCACTTATTTTCACTCTCTTAGATAAACTATAACATTTCTTTCTTTATTTGTATGTATTCATGGGGTATAAGTGGAATTTTGCTACATTGATATATTGAAGTTATATATGTCATATATAACTAGTGAATTCAGGGCCTTCAGCACATCCAACCCTGGAGAAAAATGCATTGTACCCACCAAGCAATCTCCCATCATCCACCACACAATTTATTTTGAGTAGTGCTTTGGTGGTGTACCACATATATTGACATACAGTGCTTTCATTGTTATTCAGGATTTAGCATTTGACAATTTCTGTTATGATTTGTTCTTTAACTCGTGTTATTTCTTAGAATACCTTTTTGTTTCCAGACATGCAAGCTATCATACTTGTGCATTCTTTTCTTTAAAAATTTATTTTATTTTTAAATGTTTATTTTAAAGATATGGGCTACAATTCAGGGTTAGGTGTGCAAATGATCATTGTACAGGTAAAGTTTGGGCCTCACTTTGGTTTGAGATCAGGTACCCTTATTGAAGAAGCGTGTTCCCCCACCGGCAGTTTCCCACTACTGCTAATCCCTTAATTATATTATTATGACAATTGTTTAGGGTCTGCTTATGAGTGAGAACATGTGGTATTCAGTTCTTTGTTTCTGTGATAGATCACTGAGTATCACGAACTCCAAGACCATCCAAGTTGCTGTGAAGTTCATAATTTTGTCCTTGATTATGGTTGCATAATAGTCCATTGTGTATATGTACCACATTTTTTTTTATCCTGTCTACTTTTGATGGGCAGCACGGTTGTTTCCATGTTTTTGCTATTGTGAGTGATACTACAATAAACATGCGTGTGCAGGTATCTTTTTCATAGAGTGATTTGAGTTCCTCTGGGTATATTCCCAGAATGGGGATTGCTGGGTCATACGTAAGGTCGACTCTTAGGTTGTTTGGGAATCAGCACACTGTTATACTTTTGTTTGATTATCTCTGAACTAGACTGTAAGTTCCTCCAGGAAAACATTGTGTGCTTTCCAATATTGTAATTCCTTTTAGGTGTTTTATTCCTCTATGAGTGCTTAATACACTTCAATGACAAAACTAGTAAGCTGAAGTAGAAAATTACTAAATTGATGTTTGCCTAACATTGTTGTCATTACTGGTTATAATTGCTTTTGTGGCTATGAAGAATTCTCCTTTCAGGAAGATCATAACCTATAAATTTTGATAGATCAGCTGAAGAGGTCAATAAAAAAAAAGCTTAAGAGCTGCAAATAGATGATTATATTTTCATGTTTCCTGCAGCTCATATGTTCACAGTTGGACAACTTTTCTCCTCTTTTCTCTATGGTGAAAGTATGCCACAAAGCACACTGAAGCAGAGGTGGAAACTAGCAACACAGGGCTGACTCCAGCTCTGCATTTATTTGTTTGGCTAACCCAGTGAATTTAAATTACTTAGAAGAAGCTACAAATGCTATCACCCCTTATTTTTATATTCAGTAGCTTCACATAATGGTTACTTCACAGTCTTCTGAAATCATTTAAAACTCCTTTCTCACTACCTCAGGTTATGGGTTTATCACTTTACTAGAAATGGTGACCTTGGAGTCATATTTCTGGGCCCATGAAATGCAGAAATATGTATAATTTTTTTCATTTCTTATTTAATTTTTAAAGTCAGAGACTAGGATATGGATAAACAGGGATATCTCAAGTCACTTACTGGCATAGGACATTCACAACTTAAATAATTTGATTTAGCCATTCCTCCATTGCTGCTTTTATTCCATTCAATATACTTTAATATCTGACCCTAACTCTTATTTATGGATGACAAGTCTATAAAAAGAAACCCGGGCAGAACAATTGTTCTGCTGCATCTGTTGGTCACACTGAAGAAGTCGCTATGGAAACTGTGATCTCATCTTCCCCTCTCTTCCCTTCTCACCCTCTTACCATTTACTGTTCAAAAGCTTCTGGAGACATTCATGCACATTGCATGAGCAATATAAACTGTTGAAAAGAGGACCTTAATTTTGAACGTAGATCAAAGTACTTTGGAAGAAAGAAGAATGTCTTTGCTGTAGGGAGATTGACCAGGAAAGAAACACATTCTCAGACATTAATGTGGAGGAGCCTCACCTAGGCCAAATCAGTCAGAGAACACTTACCCTGCAAAAGGAACATTTGCAACGTTGCTTTATATTTTGTTGTTTTACATGGTTCATGTTTGTAAAAACATATGTGTGTACATTATTGCTATTTATGAGTGTAAAATGTGTTACTAGAAATGAAAACTCAGTTTATAATATTGTACCTATAGGAAATAACAACTCAACATACAATGTCTTGACTTGTAGCTGTTGTCCAAGGAGCCGGCGAGGTTGGATGTCAAAATCATTTGGATGTGAATATCTATCATTTGGATGTGAATATGCCTCAACACTAACAATTTGTTTTTTGTCCATGAGCATTTTCAGTTTATTCATTCAACAATGGATAGCCTTGCTTTAGTGATTTGGGGTGATGTGTGTGTTTTCCCTCATGCTACTGCAAGAGAAGGGTGTTACTTCTTTCTCTACCACGTGAGAATTATTGGGGTAAGCATTTCAGTTTCTCTTTTTACCTAATTAGTTGGACTGTAAAAGATAGTGGGAAATTTCCCTCTTGAGAAATGTCCGTGGTCTGTGTTCATATCAAATGGACATATCTGTCTATTCTCCACATCTTAGGCCCCCTTGGAGGGCTTTTGAAGAGGATAGAGAGAGAAAGGAAGATCTATTATTTTTCAATTTCTCTGGTTGCAAATGCTTTCCATGCTTGGTTGTTTTTAAGGACTTCCAGTTTGGCCCCAGGTTCCAATGCATTCTTCAATCCAGCTCCATCAGTCTTTATTTATTTATTTTAGGTATTAGATCATTATTTAAAAAAAAATGATCTACTGAGTAAGGTAGGGCTGGAATGGGAGGAAGAGTGAGTGCTTGACTCCCCATATCTTTAATATTATGACATATAAAATATACAAGGCTGCAGCCCTATAATGTAGTTGAGCAGGCCTGAGTGAACATATAAAATTCAGGTAAATATCTAAAGTACTATGAGTAAGTGTCAACTCAGTGATGCATGCAAAGATTCAGAAAAGATAACTATCATTGTGGGTTGGAGTGCTCAGGGTAGGATTTGTAAAGGAAGAGATAGAACTGTGGAAGCAAAGAATTTTCAAATAGGTAGAGAACCGATAGAAAAAGTACAAAAGAGCAGATGTGGGCCTAATGTAATAAAGTTTATTCCAATATAATTGGGTCATATTATTTTAAGATTATTGGTTCTAGGAAAGGACTACTTACATTAACACCATTTTGAATAAAAAATAAATATCATAGTAAATACTTTAAAAAAATCTTGATTGAGACTTAAAATCAAAACTAAAATTATGAAAATAAATTTTATCTTAGAGTTAAAAAATTCTGATTTTGAATGATCAGATGTTCCAATTATTATTACTATTATTTTTAAAAATATTTTTTATTATGATGTTGTGGGGTACAGTTAAGGGTTAGGTATACAATTACGTTCTATTCAGGCACCCTGTTGATAAGAGGTGTTTCCTCGTCCCCAGACAGATATTTACTATTGTTAATCCCATCTCCCTCTCCCGCCCATAGTTTCCCAGTACTGTCAGTCATTTTCTTATAGTATTACATTGGATGTTCAAGGTCCATTATATGAGTGAGAACATGTGATACTCGGATCTTTGTTTCTGTGAGAGGTCACTCAGTATTATAGACTCTAGTTCCATCCCAGATGTACCAATTATTATAAAAACAAATCAAATAATTTTAAATTTTCTGATTAAATTATATAATCATATGATGCAATAAGCCTTCACAACAAATTCAACTTTTGCAACCTGGTCAATGAGATTCAATGCTTTTCATTTTTTTCCTCCTTTTCTTTTTCTTTCCAAATTTGGATGTCCATTGTACAAATCTGAATTAGTCATCATTCTTGTTTGTGATATAGTCTAATTATTGGCCTTTGGATATATTTATTTAGTAATACAACCAATATCCTTGAATCCTTGTCCAAGTCAACAGCTATGGAGCAACTTGCAGCCACATTTTCGTTCCCCTCTCTTCTATTATCAATATCTTGAATTCTATCCTTATTATTCTCTTTCTCCCTCCCTTTTATTTTAGTTTTAGCACTCATATTTGCTTTAATATTTTATTGTTTTGTTTGCTTTTAAACTTTAAAAAGAGAGGTCTCATATTATATGTAGTCTTTTAAGACTTGTTCACTTCTCTCAATATATTACTGAGATAAAGTCATGTTGCTGAGTGTGGCTCTAATTCATTCATGTTCATTGTTGTATATTTTTTCATTGTGGGAATATACCACAATTTAATTATCTGCTCTTCAGTCAATGTATGGTTTAGTTGTTTCTAGTTTTTTGCTGTTATGAATAGTGCTGCTATAAAAATCCTTGTTGATATTCTCTTGTTCATACGTGCAAGATTGTCTCTTGTAAGGGAATATGTCTATGAATGGAATTGCTAGGTTGAAAGGTATGCACATCCTCAATTTTACAAAGTAATGGTCAAGTTTTTTCCAAAGTAATTATACCAATTTATCCTCCCACTATTACTGTATTGGAGATTCTATTGATCCATAGCTCCTGTAACACATGATGTTGTTAGACTTCTTCATTCTTATCAATCATATAGATATGAGGGGGACCAAAAAACCTGCAAACTTATTTATAAAAACTGTATATTTATTTTTACATTTTAAAACTTCAATCACTTTCAAAGTATTCTCCGTTTGATGCAATACACCTATTGAGATGCTTTTTCCACTGCTCAAAACAGTTTTTGAACTTGCCAATTTTGATGCTTTCCAGTGCTTCTGCCATTTTTTTGTTTCACCTCTTCCACCTCAGAAAAACGTTTCCCTTTGAGGACTTTTTTCATCAGGGAAACAAACAAACAAACAAACAAAAAACTTGCTTGGGGTGAGATGGGGTGAATAGGGAGGAGTCATGCTGTTTTTGGTCAAAAGCTGCTGAACACTCAACGCCGTTTGGACAGATGCATTATCTTGGTGGAAGAAACAGTCACCTGTTCACCACAGCAGGTGGCAACATTTCTTCTGCAACATAGCCTCTTACAACCACGCTAGCTGGTACACTGAGGTAGATGGGTTTCTAGAACACTTACCTGGCGTGGGAAGGGGAGGAGGGGGGAAGCCTGTACTACAAGGAGCTCATCCTCTAAAAGATAATTCTGGTGTTTTTTTTTTTTTTTGGTCTCCTCCCACCCCCAGATAATGGATCTCATTTGGTCTTGGTTTGCATTTCCCTGATTTGAACTCTTTGTAGGTTTTTGGGTTGTATGTGATTCCTGAGATATGACTGTTAATTTTTTTCCTCTCTAAGCCTCATCTACTTTTTTAATCTGCAAAATTCAGATAGCAATGCATATCATATGAGATATGCATTATCAGATATCATATGCAAAGCAGTTGGCTCAATGTCCATCACATAGTGGGTCTTTAACAGAATTTGTTTTTTCACTTGGTTCCTGGAGTCATCTTCTGATCCTCTTGTGCATTTTTAGATCTTTTCCTCCCTTCCCCCCTTTTTCTTTCCCTCTCTCCTTCCTCCCTTCCTCCTCCCTTTCTTCCTTTTGTCATGCCAACCTCAGAACCCTTCCAGCTCAGTGTCTGAAGCTCTGTAACCTATATGGGCCATCCAAAGAACCAAAAAGACATCTAAGAAACCTATCTGAATGGACTACTGCTGTTTTCCCCCAATCTATTGGGAAATAATTCTGCTTTGTCTTCAACCATATTTTGTCAACAATTTGTCCAGTTCTAACCAGAGACTTCAGTTTTCTTTTGAATCTTGCGCCTACTCCTCAGGTAGATTCTTCATTATCAATATCAGCTGTGGGATATTTTCCTCCAACACCTCTCTTAATGTTTGTCCCATCCTGCAGTAAATTACCAGAACTCACTGAGCCCCAAGATGTGACTCTGCTGTGAGCACCACAGTCTTCTAACTCTGGGCTTTGCAGGTTTTATTGTGCATGTAAATCACCTTGGGGTCTTGTTAGATGCAGATTCTGATTCAGTACATCTGGGTGGCCCATGTCCTTAAGGAACTACTGCAGCTTAAGTATAACTTCTAAATTTAAAAAAATCGCATCTATTCTTTTATACTAACTTTCTTCTGTTCCTCATTTCACGAAGTAACACTTTCAATTATCTTTGAATGACAAAGACAAATGAGTCTACTCTTTTTTACCCTTGGCTTTATGTAGGAATTTGTCTTTAACACCAGTTTAAATTTTACTAGGATTAAAAAAAATAATACTCAAATTGTTTATAATATTATCTTATTTAGGATGAACAGCTTAAAACTTTTTGTTGAAAGTTTCTAAGAAAACAAACCATGGGACACAAGCATTCTAAGACTCTTGTAAAATAAACATTTAATGTTTTTTTGATAAGAGAAAATATGATTGCTATATCTATTCAAGTTTTCTTTCAGACTGACTTTCTCATTTATTATTTGGCTTTTTTTAGTTTTTACCACAGGAAGTAATTCTCAGTAAATCTTAAAATTCAGGATGCCTTCATGTGAGCGTGTATATTTCTCTCCATAACTCACTTCAAGGCAATGCTTTTGTAGTGGAGGGAACTTCAAAGTTGGGCCCTAAGCTTTTGAAGTGGATCTAGCCTGAAACTGTTTTTTCAAAACAAGAGAATTATATGCTATTTTCTATCATGCTTCACACATGACAGAGTAGAAATCTATAGTGACAAAATAGTACCTCTGCCAAGGCCTAAAGAATTCAAACCAATGAACACAGTATTCAAGTGATTAAGATTTTGGAGGCAGCAGTAAAAATGTATCATAAAAGGAAGGTTGGAGACTTCCTTTACTACCTGTGATACAATGAATTACAACAACTATTTAATTTGCAATCTTGGTTTGACAGACATAAAAATAATTGTAAGGTGACTGCAAAAACACAAATTTAAGATATTTAAACTAACCCATCTCAAGAAGCTCAGGCTTATCCAATTTTAATATATGCTTTAAATGTAGTCAAATGACCTTTAAAATAGAAGAATAAAAAGAGATTATCAGAAAAGTACATGAAAGCACAGTACCTAGTTTCCTTAAAAAAGCAAACATATTGATTGTGATACAACAGGTAGATAATGTAATTGTGCTGCAGATTCTCTTCCTTTGTTTTCTAAATGAACTTGCAATTTTTTAGAGCTTTGTAAACAGTAGATATTTACAGTAATCAATAACATGTTAGTTTGGAAAAAATCTAAAAACTCAATTTCATTTAATTTCTAATTTGTAGTCTTCAACGAGGGCTAAAAGCGTTAACTACCAAAAAAAAGCGCATAAATATTATAATGCTTAACTATGCTAAAGGATCCACTTATGAGAGATAAGTAGATTATTTTTGCCTGGACTTACTTTAGAATAGAATTTTCATGTTTTTACTTCTGATCTTTTTTTTGGTTTCAATCCTCTCTAGTTTCTAAAACTATGGTGAAGAAAATATATTTTATTAAAATAATTTTGAATTCCTCTAGTTTATTCATGTTGGCTCCCGAGCATCAATTTTTCTGCATAGTATCATTCAAGCAAGTCTCCCATCCAGTCCAATTTCAAGAAGAGGAAAGGAATTGACTTTACTTTTTGATGAGGGAATGGCAAGCTTGTTTAGGGAGAAAAAAAAGGGATAGCAGCTATATGAAAAAAGCTATCACAAAGATCAGTCTTTGTATGATCCGTGAATGAACTGTTAGGAGAGTTTGAGGAAACATTATCTACCTACTCTGCACTAAACCATTTCCTTTAGGTGTTTGCATGGCGTCCTAATGGTTCATCTCCTTGGGTAGGAAATGGTTTCTGAGGCTTAATCTTCCTGTATTTAAAAAAGCATAAACATTCACTTTGCAGGGAGTTGGTGAATAGAAGCAAAAACATTTTGAATAAACTTAAAATCACTCTAGCACTTTAACATTACATTTGTTTTTTATTTATTGCACTGTTTTCAATAAAATGTATCTTTGAAGTTATAGTATTTGCTGGTAATAATTTGATTAATGAAACATAATTACAATTCTGAAATCAACTCTTTAAGCTTTTTAGGAAATGATTAAAGTTTGAACACAGACTTTCATCGTTAATACCTGTCAAATGGCTTTAAGTTAAATACGAGGAGTCTCCTGACATTCTTCTGCCTGATAATCTATGTCATGAATTGTAAAGTTGTCCTATTTTTAGGAGAGAGAGAGAAAAAATAATACAGATATTTTTTTCCTGCTTTTATTATTGTAGCACCAAGAGTTCTTGAAACATAATTACAACTCACTCTCTATTTCAAAAGTTTTTTTTGTCTCTTTTAATTTTTATTTTGGGGTACAATTCAGGGTTAGGTATACAAATGTTCACTGTGCTGTTACCTTTACTGATGAGGCGTGCCCCCCCCCCCCGCTTCCCCAGGTGGATATCGACTACTGTCAATCCCAGTTACCCACCCCCCAGCCCCCTCTCTGCAGCTTCCTGCTACTTTCAATCCCTTTCCTACAGTAATACGGTAGCTGCTCAAGGTCCACTTATGAGTGAGAACATGTGATACTCAGCTCTTTGTTTCTGTGAGAGATCACTCAGCATTATAAGCTCTAATTCCATCCACGTTGCTGTGAAGTTCATGATTTTGTTTTTCTTTATGGCTGCGTAATATTCCATTATATATATGTACCACATTTTTTTCATCTAGTCCTCTTTTGATGGGCAGCACGGTAGGTTCCATGTTTTTGCAATTGTGAACAATGCTGTGATAAACATACGTTTTGACAAGTTTAAACAGTTATAACTCCAGAGAAGATGAGTGCTTAATGGCTGGGAAAGATCAGGTCTGAAAGAAGAGGAGGCAAGAGACTATGGAGGAACTTTAAGGAGGTTGGTTTGTTCTGCTTGCCTTGGGCTCTGATACTTTCTGACTTGGGCTACATGTTCCACGATGAACCTGAATGACAGTCCATAAATTAGTTTTGTTGTGAAGCAGAATGGTAAAGAGAGTTCTCTTTTTACTGCTAAAAAGCCAGGCTCTGTTTAGCATGAAATATGTTTTACTGCATGTAAAACCCGTAATATTGTAAATTAGTATTGCCCTCACTTCACTGGCAAGGAAACAGGTTTGGAGTAACTTGCCCAAGGGGACATGGGTGAAAAATGAGGAACTGGACTGTGATCTAAAGTTTGTTGGTGTCCAAAGCCCATTCATTATGCTGTTTATAATGTGATCACAACCATCACTCCCACAATCTTGTGAAGACAAACTATTGCGATGTAATATTATAGATGGGTAAACTAAAGCATAGAGATTTTTTTTTTCATGCAAGAAGCTAGTGTAGAGTAACTTGCACTAAAACAAAACTAGCAAACAGAGAGGGCAGTACTCAAAGCCATTTCTATTGTTGTCTCTTTGCCCAGCACTAAAGCTCACAAGAAATAACTCTTGCTCTCCAGCTTCTGATTTTTGATTTCTCCACATCATTAAATGCTAAACTTTTTTCATTCATTCATTCACTTTATCAGCAAATAAGCAGTTAGTGTATAGTTTTTTATGAGGAGGTTAATATTTAAGGGATTGAAATATTTAAGATGTTTCTCCCTAATTCTTGTCTCCTGAGATTAAAAAAAATGTGCACATCACCTTTTCTTGTTTGAAATAAACAAAAAAATCAGAAGTTCAAAATCAGAAGTTCAAAAATCAGAAGTTCAAGCACCTGACTGAGCTTTTATTTTATTTTTTTTGAGTTGGAGTTTCACTCTGTCACCCAGACTGGAGTGCAGTGGCATGCTCCTGGCCACTGCAGCCTCAACCTGCTGGGCTCTGGAGATCCTTCTGCCTCAGCCTTCCAAGTAGCTGGAACTACAGGTGTGTGCTACCATGCCCTGCTAATTTTTGATTTTATTGTAGAGATTAGGTCTCACCAAGTTGCCCTGGTGGTCTTGAACTTGTGGGCTCAGGCAATCCATTCACCTCAGCCTCCCAAAGTGCTGGGATTACAGGTTGAGCCACCGGCTTGAGCTTTTATTTTTAATTTTTATTTCAGGGGTAGTTTAGATAAAATTTTAGAGAGGACCATTTACTTGCAGTCAGTTGAGATAGAACCTAGCTTATTCTAAACCTAGTTTATTTTATTGACAAATGCCTCCTTGACTAAGGAAAAGTCAAGGTCTAAGCATGTTTCTGACCAGAGTGATCTTTTTGAACCCTGAAGGATATGGCCTTGCCTCCTCTAAAACAAGTCATAAACTCAAGTCAAAAAAGGACTGGAGAGGAATGAGCTTTCTTTATGCTTGTGGTGGCAAGAAAATTGACATAGACATGACAGGAATAATATGAAAAGTAAAAAAAAAAAATTTCTTGGGAAAAGGTAGCATTACTTCTCATTCTTTTCCAACATCTTTTGATTTTCCAGGTATACTTTAAATATGTGTGTGTGTGTGTGTGTGTGTGTGTGTGTGTGTGTGTGTGTGTGTGTGTGTATACATATTATAGATTTTAGATTCAGGGTACACATGTGTGTTTGTTACATGGACATACTGTGTAGTGGTGGGAATTGGTTCTCAGATGACCCATTCCCCAGTTAGTGAACACTGTGCCCGTGGGTAGTTTCTGAACCCTAGCCCCCCTCTGATTTCCCCCGTTATTGATGTCCCCTGTGTCTATTGTTTTCATCTTTGTAACTGTTTAGCTCCCATGTATGAGTGACAACATGTGGTGTCTGGCATCCTGTTTCTGAGGTAGTTTACTTAGGATGATGAGTTCCAACTCCATCCATGTTGCAAAGGACATGATTTCATTGGCTGATGGGCATTTAGATTGATTCCACGTCTTTGCAATTGTGAATTGTGCTGTGATGAACATGCGGGTACAGGTGTATGTCATATCATGACCTCTGTTCCTTAGGGTAGATACCTAGTAGTGGGATTACTGGATCAAATGGTAGATCTGCTTTCAGTTCTTTGAGTAATCTCCATCCTGTTTTCCACAGAGGTTGCACTAATTTATATTCCCATCATTCCCTCCCAGCATCTATTGTTTTTTGATTAATGGCCATTCTGACTGGTGTAAATTGGTATCTTGTTGTGGTTTTAATTTGCATTTCCCTGATTATGAGTGGTATTGAGCATTTTTTCATATGTTTGGTGGTCATTTGTGTATCTTCTTTTGAGAAATGTCTGCTCATGTCATTTACCCAATTTTTTTTTTTTTTTATTTTTTATTAATCAGTAGTTTTTATTATGGTTTTGTGGGGTACAGTTAAGGGTAGGTGTACAATGACGTTTCATTCAGGCACCCTGTAGATAAAAAGTGTTTTCCCATCCCCCGACAGATATTTGCTACTGTTAATCCCATCCCCCTCCCCCCCATAGTTTCCCAGTACCATCCGTCATTTTCTCATAGTATTGCATTGGATGTTCAAGGTCCATTATATGAGTGAGAACATGTGATATTCGGATTTTTGTTTTTGTGAGAGGTCACTCAGTATTATAGACTCTAGTTCCATCCAGGTTGCAGCGAAATTCATGATTTTGTTCTTTTTTATGGCTGCGTAGTATTCCATCGTGTATATGTACCACATTTTTTTAATACAGTCCTCTTTTGATGGGCAGCATGGTTGTTTCCAGGTTCTTGCTATTGTGAACAATGCTGCGATAAACATACGTGTGCAGGGATCTTTTTTATAGAGTGATTTGTGTTCTTCAGGGTATATTCCCAGTAGGGGGATTGCAGGGTCATATGGAAGGTCAATTTTTAGAGCTTTTAGGAATCGCCACACTGCTTTCCACAGAGGTTGCACTAGTTTACACTCCCACCAACAGTGTAGAAGTGTTCCCTTTTCACCACACCCTCTCCAGCAGCTGTTATTTTTTGAGTTGTTGATAATTGCCATTCTGACTGGAGTTAGGTGGTATCTCAGTGTGGTTTTGATTTGCATCTCCCTGATGATTAGTGAGGTTGAGCATTTCTTCATGTGTTTGTTGGCTGCTCGAATGTCTTCTTTTGTGAAGTGTCTGTTCATGTCTTTGCCATTTATAATGGGGTTGTTTGTTTTCTTCTTTTCAGTACGCTTCAGTTCCTTGTAGATACAGGATGCTAAGCCTTTGTCAGACCTAGAGTTGGCAAATACTTTTTCCCAGTCTGTAGGCTGTCTCCCTGCTCTCTTGATGGTTTCTTTGGCTTTGCAGAAGCTTGTCAGTTTAATAAGGTCCCATTTGTCTATCTTCTCTCTTAAGTCCTGTGGATTTCGGGTTTTGTACAGAAATTGGATGCCAGTTCCGATTTCCATGAGAGTATTTCCTTCCTTTTCTAAGGTTCTTATGGTTTGATGTTTTACATTTAGGTCTCTGATCCATTTGGAGTTAACCTTTGTGCATGGGGATAGATAGGGGTCCTGTTTCAATCTTCTGCATGTGGTCAGCCAATTTTCCCAGCACCATTTACTGAATAGGTTCTCCTCTCCCCATTGGTAGGTGGTGGGGGCTTTGTCGAAGATGAGTTTATTTACCCAATTTTTAATGGGGTTATTTGCTTTTTTTATTTGTAAGATTAAGAGGCATGGTGATACTTAACTTTTAGCAGAGTTAGATATCTTTTGCATCAACCATTTCTTTTATAGCTAGAGTACTAATATGAGAAGTGTTTGGGTGTGGGGCTAGAGGTTGGGGTAGAAAACTTATGATAAATGTTTTATTAATGTTAAATTAAGTAAGGTACACCTACATAGGAGAAATGGTGTTTTGAAAAAATGCTTAATGACATGGAAAATGCTCACGATATAATAAAGTCTAAAAAATTAGAAGTCTATAGCTTGAGACTATAAGACTAGAAAAAAAAGACTGACAGAAAAAAAATTAATTGTGTTTTCTCTGGGTGAGGATGTTTACTGTGATTTTGTTTTGCTCCTAGTATCTTTTTGTGTTTCTAAACTCTCTGTATGATTACATTTAGGAACACCTCAGTGATAATGCAGTTTCACTTCTAGAACACCTCAATAAGATGAATATTGCAATAAAGAGAATCACATGAATATTTTGGTTTCCCAATGCCTACAAAAGCTATGTTCACACTATACCGTAGTCTATTAAGTACAATAGCATTATGTCTAAAAAATGTACGTATGTTATCTAAAAATACTTTATGGTTAAAAGATGCTAAAATTCATCTAAGCCTTTCTCTGGTAAAGGGTCTTGCTTCGATGTTGATGACTGTTGACTGATCAGGATGGTAGTTGGTGAAGGTTGGGGTGGCTGTGGCAGTTTCTTAAAATGAGACAACAATGAAGTTTGTCATGTTGATTGAGGCTTTCTTCACAAAAGATTTCTGTGTAGCATGTCATACTGTTTGATAGCATTTTAGCAACAGTAGAACTGTCAAAATTGGGTCCAATCCTTTCAGACCTCACCACTGCTTTATCAATTAAGCTTATGTAATATTCTAAATCATTTGCTGTCATTTCAACAATGTTCATAACACCTTCAATAGTACATTCTATCTCAAGCAATCACTTTCTTTGCTCATTCATAAGAAGTACCTCTTTATCCATTCAGATTTTATCTTGAGATTAAAGCAATTCAGATTCCACTTCTAATACTAGTTCTCTTCCTATTTCCACCACATTTGCAGTTACTCCCTTCACTGAAGTCTTGAACCCCTCAAAGTCATCCATAAAGGCTGGCAACAACTTCTTATGAATTCCTGCTAATGTTGATATTTTGATGTTCTCATCTCATGAATCATGACTGTTCTCACAGGCATCCGGAATGATGACTCCTTTCCAGAAAGTTTTCACATTTCTTCACTATGATCCATCAGAAGAATCACTATCTGTGGCAGTTGAAGCCTCACAAAATATATTTCTTTTTTTTTTTTTTTTTTTTGAGTTCGAGTCTCACTCTGTCACCCAGACTGGAATGCAGTGGCCACTCCCGGCCATGCAGCCTCGACCTGCTAGGCTCTGGCGATCCTTCCGCCTCAGGCTTCCAAGTAGCTGGAACTACAGGTGCGTGCTACCATGCCCGGCTGATTTTTGATTTATTGTAGAGATGAGGTCTCGCCAACTTGCCCAGGCGGGTCTCGAACCCGTGGGCTCAGGCAATCCACTCAACTCAGCCTCCCAAAGGCGGGGGATTACAGGTTGAGCCACCGAGTTCGGCTATATTTCTTAATAATAAGACTTGAAAGTCAAAATTATTCCTAGATCCATAGACTGCAAAATGGATTTGTTTGTAGGCATGGAAACAACACTCATCTCCATCAGAGCACTTGAGTGACTAGATGCATTTCAATGAAGAGTGACTTTTCTCCCCTGAGCATTAGTTCTCAACAATGGAATTAAAATATTCAGTAAGCCATGCCATTAGCAGATGTGCTGTCACCCAGGATTTGTTGTTTCATTTCTAGAGCATAGACAGAATCGATTTAGCATCATTCTTAAGGATCTTTAGAATTTTCAGAGTGGTCAATGAGCATTGGCTTCCACTTAAAGTCACCAACTGTAGTAGTCCTTAACAGAGTCAGCCTGTCTTTTAAAGATTTAAAGCTAGGCATTGAGTTCTCCTCTCTAGCTATGAAACTGGTAGATGGCATCTTCTTCCAATAGAAGGTTGTTTTGTCTCCATGAAAAAAATCTGTTGTTTAGTGTAGCTACCTTCATCAGTGACCTTGGCTGGATCTTGCTGCAGCTTTCACATCAGCACTTCCTGCTTCACCTCGTTCTTTTATGTTATGAAGAAGGCTTCTTTCCTTAAACCTCAAGAACCAACCTCAGCTAGCCTGCAATTTTTCTTCTACAACTTCCTCACCTCTCTCATCCTTCATAGAATTGAAGAGAATTAGGGTCCTGTTCTAGATTAGGCTTTGGCTTGAGGGAATGTTATGACTGGTTTGATCTTTTATTTAGACCACTCAAGCTTTCAATCAGCAACAGGCTATTTCACTTTTTTTTTTTTAATCATTTGTGTGTTCACTGAAATAACACTTTTCATGTCCTTCAATAACTTTTCCTTTGTATTCATAACTTGGTTAACTTGTGCAAGAGGACTAGCTTTTAGCCTTCCTTGGCTTTTGAAATGATTTACTGTCTAAGCTTAATCATTTCTAGCTTTTGATTTAAAGTGTGAGATGTGGGACTCTTCCTTTTACTTAAACATTAGAGGTTATTGTAGGGCTATTCATTGGTCTAATTTCAATATTGTGTTTTAGGGAATAGGGAGGTCCAAGACAAGGGACAGACAGGGGAATGGTGGGAGTAGTGAACAGTCAGAGGGACAGACAGGGGAATTGTGGGGTAGTGGAACAGTCCTAACACACATATTTTTTGATTTAGCTTTTTGTCTTATACGGGCATAGTTCCTGGGACTCCAAAACAGTGACAATAGTAACATCAAAGATCACTGATCACAGATCATCATAGCAAACATAATAATGAAGTTTGAAATATTGCCAGAATTACTGAATTGTGACAGAGACATGACATGAACACATGCTGCTGGAAAAATGAGACCAACATACTTGCTCAACATAGGGTTGCCACAAACCTTCAATTGACAAAAAATACAATGTTTGTGAAGCACAATAAGGCAGAGCATGATACAATGAGATATGTCTGTATTATTATACTTTAATAGTTAAAGAAGAGTTGCATCAAGACAAATAAAGAGTTTTTTCTTGGTATTTTGCTGTGAACAACTAGATTTCCTTTATGTTCAGATCTAGTTAAAATTGGACCTCATAAACCTTGCTTGCCTCATTGGTTTGTTGTCCCTTTACCCTGTGAATGAATTCTGTGTGTTTATAAGTACTACCTCAGGGGAAATGAAACTTACGAGACACTTAAAATAACATCCTAAAGAGAGAAAAAACAAAACAAATGAGGAAGATAATAGTAAAACCAGAGGAAGAAATGGAGCAGAGATTTAGGATGCCAGCATTTCATTCCAGCATATACGCTGTATCACCAATTAGAGTCTCTCACAGTCTTTCTGTACTCTTTCCTTGATTGTCCGTTTTCTTTCCTTATTTCTCCCTTTCTCTTTCTTTCCTCATGTTCTTTCGTTCTCTTCTCATTCAAACCTCAGTTCCTTTGGGAAATGGTAATTATCACAGCTACCGTGTATTGTGCTTTTCCTACATGTACTGCAATGTAAGTTGGTTTATAAGGCGAAGGATCAAGATTCAAATCTAAGTTCCTTTGACTCCCTTTCCCTGCCTCCCATCGCCTCCATATTGAAATCCAAGGGGAGGCAGGGTAGTGAACTAGTATTGATTTAAATAAAGGAAAAGGCAGATTGTAAACAAAAACCCCACTTGCGATGTTTCTATGTCATTTTAAGTTTCCTTCAAATGAAAAAAAAGCCAAACCCAAAGTCATCATCACAGATCCAGATAAAATCTTTGCTATCATAATTCAAATACCCAAGCTGGAGATGCCAAATACATAAGCTGTTGAAATAGCAGGAATGACCATAAGCCACAGGACATTTATATTCATGTTTCTAAATAGCTCTCATTCATTATACACTTAGATATAATTCTTGTGTTCAGCTGCTGAGTTTAAATTAGGAGAAATTTCCCACTTATGGTAGCAGTTTTGAATCAAAAAACAATTTATATTTTAAGAGATAAAGGTGCTTCAATGCTTCCCTGTACAAATGTGGCAGAGATTTAGCATCAACAACCACCCCACTCTCTTGGCAATGTTTGCTTCTTCAGTAAATTACAAACAAATTTGCAACTTCATTTGTTATATTAATACATCAGCGATGATGACGACTGTCATTCACTGCAGATCTAATCTTTTGGAAGTCTGTCAAGCTTCCTGAGAAAATAAATTGTGTTAGTTACTACAAAGGTTAACTAGAGCTCAACTAATTGGCAATTCACATTCAAAACTTGGTTATATGTGGCATCTGTTGTTTTTGTCTAATAAGTGTTTTCAGGAAATGATTTTTTTTTTTCTTTGAGTTGGAGTCTCACTCTGTCGCCCAGACTGGAGTGCAGTGGCCGCTCCCGGCCACTGCAGCCTCGACCTGCTGGGCTCCAACGATCCTACCGCTTCAGCCTTCCAAGTAACTGGAACTACAGGTGCGCGCTACCATGCCCGGTTAATTTTTTGATTTATTGTAGAGATGAGGTCTCGCCAAGTTGCCCAGGCCCACGGGCTCAGGCAATTCACTCACCTCGGCCTCCCAAAGCGCGGGATTACAGGCTGAGCCACCGAGTCCGGCCAGGAAATGATTTATTGAGGCACATTTCATATAACATAACATGAGCTGTTTAAAGTGAGCAATTTCGTGACATTCAGTACAACCACAATCTTGTGCCACAACCACATCTATCTAGTTCCAAAAATCCCATCGTTCCAAACCAAAACCTCTTATCCATTAGGCAGTTTCTCCTCATTCCTTCCAGTTCTTGGCAACTGCTTTTTGTCTTTATGGATTTATCTATTCTGGGTATTTCATATAAATGAAACATATACTATGTTTCCTTTTGTTTCTGATTCTTTCACTTACCATAGTGAAGATTCATCCACGTTGCAGCATGTATTAGGGTTTTATTACTTTTAATACCACAATAATATTCCATTTCATGGCTATATCAGTTTGTTTATCCATTTATCTGTTGATGGATATTTGGACTGTTTCCACTTTTTGGCTATTGTGAGTAGTGCTGCTATTATTATTTTTATTTTTTGAATTGAGTCTTCACTCTATCACCCAGGCTAGAGTGCAGTGGCATGAACATGGCAACTAAAACCTTGGCCTTCCAGGTTCAGGTGATCTTTCTACCTCAATCTCCTAAGGCTCCTCAGTAGCTTGGACTTAAAGGCACATGCCACCATGCTTGGCTGATTTTTCTGATTTTTTTTCATAGAGACGAAGTCCTAGCTATGTTACCTAGGCTGGTCTTGAATTCATGACCTAAAGTGATCCTCTCATCTCGGTCTTCTCTCCCAAAGTGCTGGGATTACAGGCGTGAACCACTGCATCCATTCTTATAGTGTTTTTAAACATTGTTTTGCTAAAGTTGTGTAGGCTCATAGCTTCAAGAATCAAATAGTTCTACTGAACCTCTTAGGAAAAGTAGCAATTCCTTTAATAACTTTCATAGCGCGTTGCTTCTGAATTACCCTGCTCCCTAAAAGTTGGTGGGAATATGCAGTACTCCCAACCTTGTGTGGCCTTTGCTCCTTTCTGGTAGTTCTTTCCTGTCTTGCCCACATGTTCCAATCACTCCTCAACCTCAGTTCTCTGGGGTTCAGGCGATCTCTTTCCCTGCAGTTCCTCTTCTCTTGTATACTGTCCTGCAAATTCTAACCCTTCAGGCCACCCTGCACTGTCTCTGTCTCCTCAACTCTGTACTTTCTTTAGGTTTCTCCCTCCCTGCTTCCCAAACCCCAAGATTGCCTTGGCCTGGGCCAGCTGTAAAGCTCGCCTTGTGGGTTTCCCTTCTCTCAGAGACCACAGTCCTGCCCTACTTGTTGTCCATTGTTGGAAAAACCCATTTAAAAAAAAAATGTCCAGTTTTCTAGGTGTTTAAGACAGGAGAACTGATAAATCCAGCTGCTGTTACTTTATCATGGTGAGATTCAGAGGTCCATCTCTGGGATTTTTAGTGACCCTTTTCTTTTCAAATTTCTTCCAGACCAGTCTTTCTTTCTTTTTTTTTTCCCCAGTTTTTTTCTTCCTGTTTATTTTTTTGTCTTCAACAATAGGTTTTCCTCAAATGCCTGAAGATTCTAGGATGTTCATATTAACAACCAGGATGTTAAAAGAGATTGGATGTTCCATGGAGTTTGCTACATCATTTGTTTCATGGAAGAATGCTCTGATTTTAGAGCTCTTTAAATTAATGACTAAGATTGACCTTTAATAAATTAATAGAATAATTTTTTTAGAATTAAAAAGTGAACATACATTCTCAAGCTTGTAGCAACTGAAGTAATAGCCAGTGGAATTTTAAAGAGAAAGATTATGGGAAGAAAAAGACTTTCTTGTATATCTTAAATTATAAACTGGTCATCCCTTACTCTTTGTAAGTACAAGAGTACTTTATTTTATATAAATTCTTACTCTACTTTGAAAAGGTGATCAAATACTTTTCTTGGCTAGAGTGTAAATTCTTTGAAGATAGGAATTATGGTCTCTGTTTTTCTTTTGCTGAATTGCATTCTTTCTCTCCTTTAAGACTTCCACTCATCTGCTCCCCAACCCTGTGAACCAGGGGACTGCAGATTTAATGATTTACCTCTTTAATTAGGTGTTGTTGATCAACATTTAAAAAAGTTTATGGTAGGCCGTTGTTTCGGACTGAGCTCCTGCACTAGGCCCAGACAGACCACACCAAACCAGAATGGAGTCACGTGTGCTAGATGTCATATAATAAAACTAAACCTTAAAATGGGGCAGATTTCCAAAAAACAGCAGATTCACAGCAACCGGTCATAAAGGGCCCAGTTTACTTGAGTCTGCATAACAAGTCCTCTCTGTTTTAACCCTATAAGAAAAGTAGCTTTGCAACAACCATCCTGCTTTTGATCCTGCTTTCTTTAGGTTTTTTCTCCCCTCTGTTTGTAAAGGTCACTTCTGCTCAGTTGTAACACGCCTTTCTAAATCTTTGAATGGAATGTTGCTTGATTCATGAATTGCTAATAAAAGCCAATTAGATCTTTAAAGTACATTTGGTGAAAAAAAAAATTCTTTTACAGCAGGTTAATTTCAGGCATAGCCTCTTTATTTCATAATTCCTGTTATAAGGGGCTTTAGAGTGCACACTGTTTGCACTGAAAGACTTGCTGGTTTGTTATTAGAGACTGTGACGAGGTGATAAGTAGAAATGCTTACATGTATCAAAACCTTTTTGTATTTAGTGACATGACAAGTGGTCAACTAGGAATAAAGAGGAGAATTATGGCACCCTGAGAATATATTAAGTGTCACTCTTCAATGGTAGAATTTTAAAGAAGTACCTGTTAGCATTCTAAAGTCCCTCTTTAAAATCATCTTACTCCACACATGTGTACATGAAAAAGTTTTTACAAGAGAAAATAGACAGGCATTTCACATGTCACTTTGCAAGAATGGCAAGAATTAACACTTCAGCCAATTCTTTTCCTAATGAAATATTTTAAATTTTATCTACCCAATTATCAAATTAATCCATTGCTAACTGAGTATTAGTTATTTTTCACTTCTTGAAGGAGTGTTATAAACTACTAGGGGGCACCATTTTACATATCAATCTGCCGTGACTCAGCACAGATGACTTTGAACTAGTTCTGGTCTCTGAATTAAACATAAAGATAGACTTGCGGCTCATCTGGATTTTAAATTTTGGATTCCACTAGGAGAAAACTTTAAAATAAACATTGCATTTTCATATGCTTGTTTTTCTGAAGTGAGTGAATTGAACATTTCAGATTTTAGAACCCATAATTCATTTCTCTATGTTTTTCAAATAGAAAAAAGAGCAGAAGGAAAAAAAAGTCTATCTTCATTATTTTAGCTCTCTGCATTATCTGCCATAGTGTTCAGTGAGATCATCTTGAAAAGGTTAAGTGACTTGGAATTTAACAAGATGTTCCTAGTTTCATGTTCTATTCAGTTCTTATCCCAGGAGAGGATATTGAAGATCCTGCCTATGTGGGCCAACAGTATCTCTGATCCACGGCATCATTTGAGTAAAACTGTACTGAAGAAAATAGAAAATAATAATAAAGATAATACATCTAGAGTCATGTGAGACATAGAAAAAAATTATGATGTGATTCCTATATATACATATGGTGTTTTTTGGTAAGTACTATAAATCAGAGTGGCATAAAAATCAGAGAACAACACAAAACAATTTGAATTAAGAGCACAATTATGTGGTATACATTATAAGTTCTAAAAAGATTAAGAAAAAAGATATTGCTGTGGGTTCAGTGAAACTGGGACAGATAGCAGAATATGGTGGGAGTTTGTGATTGATGGGCAGACAGAATTCCTTGGGAAGCCAGCAGGGAAGGGTGCGTGCCCTCCAGATGGAGTAGTAACAAGCAAAGGAGAGAAGGTGACAGAGGAGTAGTTTTCTCCAATAGGAATCTGGTAGAGGAAGGTCTAGTTGGAGAGGAGGCTATGGAGATAAAGTTGAAGAAATATTTCTGTGATGATAGCATCATTGACCTATCAAAACAGCTATTTGTTCTGGAAATAATTTTTTTAACCATGAAGATTTTGAAAAGCATATTTGAGGTGGGGGTTTGTGAACAAACAATGTCACAGTTCAATGTGGACTGTGTCTTGGCTTGGACTGTGTGATCTTGGGAAGGTGTCTGAATGTGATCTAAGGCCCCCATAATCTGTCCTCTTTCTACTTACCTTGCTGAACTTTCTACTATTTTCCAACATACATGTTTCACATGAGTCAAGCTGATTTCTGCCTTGGCGCTTAAACTTTTACCTGCATACCTTTTATCCCTATTAAACTTAAAAAAAAATCCTGTTTGTAACAGCTTGAGAAAGACTTGAGGCCTTGGCAGATTATCTTGGCCTTTTTTGGTCTTCTCTGGACTCCTATAACATTTTGAATCTGTAGCACCTTTGCTCCCATTCAATTCTTACTTATAAACTCTGTCATACACGCATTATGTACATTTTTTGGGTGTGTTTTTTCTCTTTCACTCGGTTACAATTTTCTGAATAGCAGCAGCCATGATATTTTACATATATATGTTAAAAAATATATTTTTTGAGTTGTGTCTCATTCCGTTGCCCAGGCTGGAGTGCAGTGGCATGCTCAGGCTATCCTTCCGCCTCAGCCTTCCAAGTAGCCAGAACTACAGGTGTGCTCTACCACACCTGGCTAATTTTTTGATTTATTATAGAAAGAAGGTGTGGCTAAATTGCCCGGGTTGGTCTCCAATCTGCAGGCTCAGGCAATCCAATCGCCTCTGCCTCCCAAAGTACTGGGATTGCAGGCTGAACCACTGAGCCTAGCCCATGATATAATATTGAACCCACAGTGTATGCTTGTTGTTCATATGTCAGTCAAGTCAATAGGTTGATATTTTTGGAAATGTTTTGATTGCTTCTTTTGGCATTCTTAAGGATTGTTTATCAAAGTTTGATTTTAGAAGTAAGGGGAGTGGGGAAATGAAGTTGCCACATCCTTCCAGTTTCATTTTTTTGAGATCTTTCACAGTAATAACTGAGGTAGGAAATAAGAGAATGAAATCTTGGAAATAAGTCTAGGGAAGCAAATAAAAAACATTATTTATAGAATGTTTCCTATAAAATGTTCCCATATGATAGTTTCATAATTTTAGGTGAATAGCCACATAGCTGTGTTTTTCTTCCTAAGATATTTTATATTTTCATTAGTAGGTCCCCTGAATAATACCTTAAAATAATTTATTATATTTTAATGTTTATTCCCCACATAGTGATCTTTGAAAATTGTCACATATTAAAAAATTGCCATAATAGTTTTTAAAAT
Source organism: Carlito syrichta (assembly GCF_000164805.1). Taxonomy (NCBI): domain Eukaryota; kingdom Metazoa; phylum Chordata; class Mammalia; order Primates; family Tarsiidae; genus Carlito; species Carlito syrichta. The sequence goes on from NW_007246469.1 coordinate 80,590, forward strand.
TACATTATCCCTATAGATCAGCTTTCATAAGAGTTTATATTAAAAAATAAAACTTTTGCCAACACGATTATCATTATTATGTACACAATTATAATCACTGAGAAAATTGTTCATACTTGAATTGCTGAAATAAGTTTTGGAAGATATGTATTTATTAATATAGGTGGAACATTTATGAATAAATGGGGAGTGTCTTAGTTGGAAGTTGGGTGAAATAATGCACATTTAAAAAATATTTTTAAAAAGAAGCTAAATTAAAATAAATGTTGCTATTTTCCTTGATTTGCCAAATTCCTCTTGAGAAGCTTATTAGAATAAGTGATGCAAAATTATGCTCAAATGACTAATGTGACTTTAACAACAGAGCAAATGGATATATTTTTCTTCATGCAGCATTTTACTCTTCAAATTCTATTTATATTGGTATATTATTTCTAACTAATACTAGTTGTCAAAGAGACACCTCTTCTTTTGCTCAAGAATGGTGTAGTACTATATAGGGGGGATGTATGTAGGTTATATACAAATACTATGCATTTTATATAAGGGCCTTAAACATTGGTGGATTTTTGGTATTTGTGGGGGTCCTGGAGTCAACTCCTTGAGGATATTCAGAGGCAACTATATGTAATATGCAATTTAAATGGTACATAAAAAGATACAAGGAAAGTCTGGGCGTGATGGCTCAAGTCTAAAATCCCAGCATTTTGGGAGTCTGGGGTGAGTGGATTGCCTGAACCTGCTATTTGAGACCAACCTGGGCAACTTGGTGAGACCTCGTTTCTACAATAAATAAAAAAATGAGCCGGTCATGGTAGCGTGTGCCTGTAGTTCCGGCTACTTGGAAGGCTGAGGCAGAAGGATCACCTGAGCCCAGCAGGTTGAGGATGTAGTGGCCAGGAGTGTGCCACTGCGCTCCAGCCTGGGCGGCAGAGTGAGACTCCAATTCAAAAAAAAAAAAAAAGGATACAGGGAAAAACGAATTTCTTACTCATCTTTGTTTTCCACTTGGTAGAAAATTGCCTACCAACAGCCCAATTATCTGTCTGAGTTTCTTGTTTCAGAGATAGTCTATGTTTAACAGATTTATCTGTCTGAGTTTCTTGTTTCAGAGATAGTCTATGTTTAACAGATTTAAAAATATCTGTTCTAATTTTTGCACGAATAGTATATAATGTGGTTCTATCTTTCTCACTAAACAAAATATATTAGAGATTGTTCAATTTTATAACCTATAAAGTTGTACTTTTTAGAGGTTGTTTATTAATCTGTTATATTAATGTAGTAAAATACATTTAATCAGTCCCCTACCAATGGATTGCCTTCAGGCTTTTGGCCAAGAGTCTTTTGCTTATGCTCAGCGATTGGCTTTGTACCTACAATGATGAACTCATGTTGAAGTATTTCTAGAGGACAAATTTATAGATATAAAATTGCTGGAGCAAAGGGACTGTGCCTTTTAAAATTTGGTAGACATTGACAGATTACCATTACAAATACAGCACTGGTTTCACATTAATGAAGAGGATAAGGTCCTGTTTATCGCTAATTTCACACACACACACACACACAAACACACACAGACAAATGGTATCTGATACTTTATTTTATTTTATTAGACATACTTTTTATTATAAAATTGTGGGGTACAGTTAAGGGTTAGGTATACAAATGTGCTTCATTCAGGCACCCTTGTTAATAAGGGAGTGTCCCTCCATCCCCAGACAGATATTGACTACCGTTAGTCCCACCTCCCTTCCCCTCCCTACCCCCTCCATAGTTTCCCACCACTGTCAGTCCTTTTGTTTTTTTAAAGTATTATGATAGATGATCAAGGTCCACTATATGAGTGAGAACATGTGATACTCTGATCTTTGTTTCTGTGAGAGATCACTCAGTATTGTAGACTCTAGCTCCATCCAGGTTGCTGTGAAGTTCATGATTTTGTTCTTTTTTATGGCTGTGTAGTATTCCATCGTGTATATGTACCACATTTTTTTAAATCCAGTCCTCTTTTGATGACAGCATGGTTGGTTCCAGGTTCTTGCTATTGTGAACAATGCTGCGATAAACATTCGTGTGCAGGTATCTTTTTGATAGAGTGATTTGTGTTCTTCAGGGTATATTCCCAGTAGGGGGATTGCAGGGTCATATGGGAGGTTGATATTTAGAGCTTTTACGAATTGCCACACTGCTTTCTACAGAGGTTGCACTAGTTTGCACTCCCACCAACAGTGTAGGAGTGTTCCCTTTTCACCACACCCTCTTCAGCAACCGTTATTTTTTGAGTTATTGATAATGGCCATTCTGACTGGAGTTAGGTGGTATCTCAGTGTAGTTTTGATTTGCATCTCCTTGATGATTAATGAGGATGAACATTTCTTCATGTGTCTGTTGGCTGCTCGAATGTCTTCCTTTGGGAAGTATCTGTTCATATCTTTTGCCCACTTTATAATGGGGTTGTTTTTTTTTTCTTTTCAGCACATTTGAGTTCCTTGTAGATCCAAGATGTTAAGCCTTTGTTGGACCTGGAGTTGGCAAATATTTTTTCCCAATCTGTGGGCTGTCTCCCTGCTCTCTTGATGGTTTCTTTGGCTTTGCAGAAGCTTGTCAGTTTAATGAGGTCCCACTTGTCTATCTTATCTCTTATGGCCTGTGGGTTTCGGGTTTTGTTCAGGAATTGGATGCCATTTCCAATTTCCATAAGGGTATGTCCTGCATTTTCTAAGGTTCTTATGGTTTGAGGTTTTACATTTAGGTCTCTGATCCATTTAGAGTTAATTTTTTGTGTATGGGGACAGATAGGGATCTTGTTTGAGTCTTCTGCATGTGGCCAGGCAGTTTTCCCAGCACCATTTACTGAATAGGTTCTCCTCTCCCCAGTGGTAGGTGGTGGAGGCTTTGTCAAAGATGAGTTGGTTGAGAAATTGAGGTTTAGCTTCTGGAATCTCAATTCTATTCCATTGGTCTGTATGACTGTTCCTATACCAATAGTAAGCTGTTTTGATTATTGTAGCTTTATAGTAAAGTTTGAAGTCTGGTAATATGATACCACCTGCTTTGTTTTGTTTTTTTTTTTTTGCTGAGGATTGTTCTGGCTATTCTTAGTCGTTTGTGTTTCCATATGAATTCCTGTATTGTTTTTTCTAGGTCTGAGAAGAATGTTGCTGGTAATTTGATGGGTATTGCATTAAATCTGTAGATTGCCTTAGGTAGGATGGACATCTTCACAATGTTGATTCTTCCAATCCATGAGCATGGGATATTTTTCCACTTGTTTGTGTCATCTTTGATTTCTTTGAGCAGAGTTTTGTAGTTTTCATTGTAAAGGTCTTTCACATTTCTGGTTAGGAAGATGCCAAGGGATTTCATTTTTTTGTGGCTATTGTGAATGGAATTGTGTTTTTTATTTGGGTTTCTGTTTGTTTATTATTGGTGTAAAGAAATGTGATTGTCTTTTGCACATTTATTTTGTATCCTGAGACTTTGCCAAAGTCCTTTATCAGTGTAAGGAGGTTTTTGACAGATTCTCTTGAGTTTTCAAGGTACATGATTACGTCATCTGCAAAGAGAGATAGGTTGACTTCCTCTTTTCCTATTTGGATACCCCTGATTGCCTTCTCTTCTCTGATTGCGCTAGCCAGGACTTCCAATACTATATTGAACAGGAGGGTGAGAGTGGGCATCCTTGTCTTGTTCCAGTTTTCAGGGGAAATGGTTCCAATTTTTGTCCATTTAGGAGTATGCTGGCTGTGGGTTTCTCATAGATGGCTTTTACTATTTTGAGGTATGTTCCCCATAAGCCTAAATGTTTGAGGGTTTTTATCAAGAAGGGGTGTTGGATTTTATCAAAAGCTTTTTCTGCATCTAATGATATAATCATGTGGTTTTTGTTTTGACATCTGTTAATGTATTTAATTACATTTATGGTTTTACGAATGTTGAACCAGCCTTGCATCCCAGGTATGAAGCCTACTTGGTCATGATGGATGATTTTTGAGATGTGTTGTTGAATCCAGTTTGCTAGGATCTTGTTGAGAATTTTGGCATCTATGTTCATCAAAGATATTGGCTTGTAGTTCTTTACCTGGCTTGGGTATAAATGTGATGTTAGCTTTATAAAATGATTTGGGGAGAGTTCCATCTTTTTCAATCATCTGGAATACCTTCAGTAGGATTGGTATCAGCTCCTCCTTAAATGTCTTGTAGAATTCTGCTAGAAAGCCATTTGGACCAGGGCTTTTTTGTGTAGGAAGTTTTCTTATTATGTAATCAATTTCCTTGATTGTTATTGGTCTATTTAGGGTCTCAACTTCTTCTTGTTTCAACCTAGGCAGGTTGTGTGATGTCAGAAAGTGCTCCATTTCCTTAAGGTTTTCAAGTTTGTTTCCATAAAAGTGTACATAGTAGTCTCTAATAATCTTTTGCATTTCTTCAGGGTCAGATGTGACTTCATCTTTTGTGTTTCTGATTGTGTTTATTTGGGCTTTTTCTCTCTTTTTCTTAGTCAGTCTAGCTAGGGGACCATCGATATTCTCTATCCTTTTGAAGAACCAGCTTTTTGTTTCATTGATTTTTTGTATTATCTTTTTGTCTTCTATGTCCTGAATTTGGGCTTTTATTTTGGTGATCTAGATTCTTCTGTTGAAATTAGGGTTTTGGTGGTCTTGCTTTTCCAGCTTCCTTAGGTGGCTTGTTAGGCTATTAATTTGTGATCCTTCCATTTTCTTCATGTGTGTTTGTAGGGATATAAATCTCCTTCTTACTACAGCTTTCATGGCATCCCAGAGAATTCGGTAAGATGTTTTTTCATTTTCATTTTTTTCCAGGTACCTTCTAATCTCTATTTTGATTTCATCATTGATCCAGGTGTTGTTTAGCATCATGCTGTTTAGTGTCCATGTCTTTGTGGGTTTTAGGGGGACCTCGTTGGTGTTGATGTTTATTTTTATTCCACTGTGATCCAAGAAGGTACATGGTAAAATTTCAGTTCTTTTAAATTTGCTTATACTTAATTTCAAGTATATGGTCAATCTTAGAGTACATCCCATATGGTGATGAGTAGAATGTATATTCTGTGGTCTTTGGATGGAGTGTTCTGTAGGTATCAATTAAGTCCATTTGGTCAAGAGTCACATTGAATTTTTGCATCACTGATGATTTCATGAAATGTTTGTTCCAGTGTGACCTCTGACTCTCTCTCTGCCTCAGGAAGGCCAATTACTCTTAGATTGTGTCTCTTGAAGTAATCATTCGTCTCCTGAAGGTTTTGTTCTGACTTTTTAAGCTTCTTTTCTATGTTTTTGACAATTTGGGTTAGTTCTGTATTTTGGTCTTCAAGTTCTGAGATTCTTTCTTCTGCTTGGCTAATTCTGCTTTCCATGCTAATTAGTTTGTTATTTATTTTCATCACAGTATTCTTTACTGCTGTTATTTCTGTCATCAGCTCCTTCCTATTTTCCTCTTGTCTCTCCTCAATTTTTTAAAATTCTCTCTATTAATGCTTGATGTCTGGGTTTGTTGCTTGTGACCAGTCATTCTTGGGGCTCTTCATCGTTTGTATTCCGAAGTCTGTTTTCTCAGTGTCTGACCTCCCAGCAGTCTGTGTGATCCCTGTATTCTTCTTTTAGTTTTTCTTCAGTTGGGCAGATTTTTTCTCCCTACTTTTCCCTTCCCTCCACTTCCCTGTCTTCTTTAATTCTGTTATTCAGGGGTGGAGGGGCTTCTTTTACTTCTGTTTGTTCAATCTCCTATTCTTCCTAATGTATTTCCTCTTGCTTTGTTTGGTTCTGGAGTTGGACTGTGGGTTGAGGGAAGTCCTTTATGTAGTTTTGGGATTTAGTTAAGGGGGGAGCTGTGATTCAAAATCTCTCTGCAGATCCTGGTATTTGCCAACAGCTGTATGGATAGTCTAAAACCCACCTCCCACTGCCTTGGAGTCTGTCCGTGCAGTGGGGTTGTAGGTTTACTCCCTGAAAGCAAAATGAGGTTAACAGAGGGAAGAGAATGGAGCAGGCAGTGGGGGGAGGGGGGTGAAGAGAGAGAGGAGTGAGAGGGAAAACAGTTGAGTGTACTGACTGGTAAGTGAAAAGAGACACAAAGACTGAAACAAATATAAAGAAAAACAATAACCGTGACTGAAAACTAACCAACAACCATATAAAAAACTAAAACATACAATGATGTTAATGTACACACTGGCCAACCTCCTTATTGGTGTGCTATTCCTTTATACAAAGATGGGGTTTACAGAGAAATAAGAAAAAAGGAAAAGGGGGAAAAAAAGAAGAAAAAAAGGGGAAAGGGGATAGATTAAAGTCAGTAGACTAACAGAACCAGCCAAGCACACTCTGAGACTTTTCCTTTAAGTCCAATGTCCTTTAAGCTCTGATTTCTAGCTGTCTTTGTAGGCTGGTAGAATTGTTCACAGTTAGGGTCAGTTGCCCCTGGCCTGTTGTGAAGAACAGTTCAGATATGGGCCCCCTGCCCAGTCTATTACTGAGATCTGGCTTTTTCTATTTTTCAAGAGGGATGAGCCTCTGCCATTCCCATTTTGATGTTGTTACCTTGGTTCCCCAGTAGGTCGTCCTATCCCGCGGCTACAGTCCAGAGGGGAGTGAGCTGGCTACAGATCCGCAACCTGCTGCAGCAACTTCATGGGGGGAAATTCCACAGGCCTTTCTCCGGGCTAGGGGCATGGCGTGGCAGCGGCAGCAGCAGCCATCTGTGGCAATCTCAGAAGATGCTACTTGCGGGGGCTTCACGGTCTGAAGTCGTGGGTTGCTTCAGGCATGAGCTGGGAATGACCATAGTGGCAGCATCAGCAACTGCAGGAGCAGCCCGGACTGCGGCGATATCCGAGTAGCAATGGTGGGTAACGGTGGCGGCTGAGCTCCCTGTGAAGAGCAGGCTGCGGAAGATGGGAGCTGCAGCCCCTGGGAGAGAGCTAGGGTCTTTATGGGTGTTCTCTTTCACAGAGGGTCTCACAGACCATGCTGCCCTGTCGCCATCTTGCCGGAAGTCATCCTATAGCTTTATTTAGAATTTGTTAGTGAAGTTCATCATCCTTTAAATGTTTGAGTCATTTCTATTAGGTAATAAGTAAGATAATAAATATAATCTTGTAGTTTTATTTAGAATTTATTTTATTGTGAGTGAAGTTCAAGATCTTTTAAATGTTTAAAAACCACTTCTGTTATACTATGAATTATCTGTTCATATCTTTTATTGATTTCTATTGGTCTTTTAGCCTCAGTAGAACTCATTTTATTTTAATGGCTAATGACTTCTGCAATTTTTTTTTGATCTGTTTTTTTGCCATGAAAAATTTATTTTTTCTGTATTTATTTGAATTTGTTAATCCTGGCTCCTGGATTTTGTGTTATATTTAGAAAGGTCTTTTTCACTCTATCTTTTGTGTTTGCAAATGTTTTATGGTTTCTTTTTATTTTCTATTTCTTTTTAAAATTTTGTTTAAAAAAAATTTTTTTTTTTTTTGAGTTGGAGTCTCACTCTGTTGCCCAGACTGGAGTGCAATGGTATGCTCCCGGCCACCGCAGCCTCAGCCTGCTGGGCTACAGTGATCTTCAGCCTCAACCTTCCAAGTAGCTGGAACTATAGATGCGCGCTATGACACCTGACCAATTTTTGATTTATTGTAGAGACGAGGTCTTGCCAAGTTGCCTGGGTGGATCTTGAGCCTGTGGGCTCAGGCAATCCACTCACATCGGTCTCCCAAAGTGCTGGAATTACAGGCTGAGCCACTGAGCCCAGCCTTTAAAAAATTTTTGAGTCAGAGTCTCACTGTTGCCCAGGCTGGAGTGCAGTGGCACAATCATGGTTCACTGCAGCTTTGACCTCCTGGGTTCAGGCTATCAGGGGTTCTCCACCACATCCAACTAATTAAAAATATTTTTTTTAATAAAGACGAGGTCTTACTATGTTGCCCAGGCTGGTCTTGAACTCCTGGGCTCAGGCAATCCTCCTGTCTTGGTCTCCCAAAGCGCTAGGATCACAGGCATGAGCCATCATGCCTGACCTTTTCTACTTCTTTTAAAAAATGTTTAAAACTTAGCTATATAAAGTAAGATAGAAATGAAGAACAATTTCCTCATTTGGGTACCCTGATGATATAGCATTATATATTGAATAATAAATTTATTCAATCAAAACCCCAAGTGCCCATGCCATAAGAGAAAAGATAGACAAATGGAACCTCGTCAAACTGACAAGTTTCTGCAAAGCCAAAGAAACCATCAGGAAAGCAGGGAGACAGCCCACGGACTGGAAAAAAATCTTTGCCAACTGTATATCTGACAAAGTTCTAACATCTAGGCTCTACAAGGAACTCAAACGTGCCGAAAAGAAAAAAAACCAACCCCATTACAAATTGGGCAAAAGATGTGAATATGCACTTCTCAAAAGAAGGCATATAAACAGCTAACAGATACATGAAAAAATGCTCGGCCTCATTGTCATCAAAGAAATGCAAATTAAAACCATGCTGAGATGCCACCTAACTCCAGTCAGGATGGCCATCATTAATTAACTCAAAAAACATCAGATGCTGTGAGAGGAAGTGGTGAAAAGGGGACACTTCACTGTTGGTGGGAGTGTAAACTATTATAGCCTCTGTGAAAAACAGTTTGATGATTCCTAAGAGATCTAAGAATCTATCTTCCATACAACTCTGCGATCCCCCTACTGGGAATATACCCAGAGGAACTCAAATCACTGTGAAAAAGATACCTGCACATGCATGTTTATTGTAGCATTGTTTACAATAGCAAAAACATGGAACAACCGTTGACAGAGGACTGGATAAAAAATATGTGGTACATATTCACAATGGAATATTATGCAGCCATAAAGGATAAATTATGAATTTCACAGCGACTTGGATGAACTTAGAGGCTATAATACTGAGTGCTCTATCACAGAAACAAAGAACTGAGTATCACATGTTCTCACTCATAAGTGGACCTTGAGTAACTATCATGATACTATAAGAAAAGGATTATTGGTAGTGGGAAATTGCCTGGGGTGGGGTGGTGGGGGTGGAATTGGCAGTAGTGGGATTCTGCCGGGTTGGGGGAGCACATCTCATCAACAAGGGTACCTGCATAATGAACATTTGTATATGTAACTCTGAATTGTACCCCACATCTTTAAAATAAGAAATTATCTAGTAATCCATCTTTATTTCTGGTATGGAATACCAGCTACATCACATCTCAAAAACCTCAGTGTTTCCCCTTCATTTCTGGATTCATCTGCGTGTCTCTTGAATGCTTTAGTAGCATCATACTGTTTTAATTGCTTTCTTTTTTGGTAGAGTTTTCCTATATATGTTTTTTTTATGAGAATTTAGAATCAGTTTGCCTATTTTTAAAGAAAATCTTATTTTATTTTAACTATAATCACAATAAACATATATTTAGGGAGAATTGGAATCTTTGCAACATTATATATTCTTATCCAGTAACAGGATGTCTTCCCAAATATTAAGGTCTTACATTGTGTTTCTCAGTAGTGTTTAAAATATTTCTTCACATAGAGTTTTTGCATTTAGATTAGTTTGCTTCTATATATTTTATCTTTCTGATACTATTTTTGAGTGTGTATCTTTCCCTCTAGTATGACTTCTAACTAGTTTTGGCCATTTTTTGAATTGGTTTGAACTTTTTGAACTTGGTCATCTTTCTGAATTCTCATTTTCCACAGTATGGTCATTTTTCAACGAGTTCTCTTTGATTTTTCAGGGTTGTAAGCAACTAATCTTCAAAAAATGTAAATATTACCTCCTTCTTTTTACTGTTTATATCTCCTATTTGTTTTTTTTTTAATCGCATCAATTAATATGTTGAGAACAAAGTTATATAGTGGTGATGGGTAACTGTGCAGTTTTGTCTTTGACGTAATAGAAATTATTTTATTGCTTTTTGTCTCTTTTAGAAAGTAATGCATCTATGTTTTCATATTTATTTGTATATAATTGAGAGGTCTGTTTTGATTTGTGGTTCTATTCCCACATTTGTGCTTTCTTCCCCTTTTGTTTACTAATTTACTATTTATATGCAAAGACCACCTACTAAAAGTTATAGTTCAAGTTTACTAGGTTTGACTTTCATTCCACGATTTTACTTTATTTTTGCCATCTGTAGATTTGGCATGCTTTCATATAAGCTTAACAATGGATTTAAAAGTGTTTCAATGATTTTAATCTAGCATTTCCAGGTTTTTATGGCCAATAGCTTTCAAGATATCTAGTCTCTATATGCTGGAAATGGAAGTCCTATATATCTTTTCAAGAGTTACCAATATTTGTTTTTCAGAAAGTGCTTCTCTTTAGCTTCTTTCACTCCTTTCTATTTTCCTATATTTCTCTCTTCCACCCTTCTTCTTCTGTATTATTATTTTCATCTAATAGAGATTGACAATTTGTTTGCTGAAATATTGGATTTGAAACACAACTAGAGAAGCTCAGAAAGCACAATGCTTCACTGACTACATAAAGTGAATGAACTGAAGTTGTCTTTTGAAAAAATCTTAATGAAACTGTCAGTGACATCCGTTTCTAAGATGCCCTTGGGCAAGGTTGCAGATGCCTTGTTCACTGCTGAATCTATTCACTTGTTATGTGTTCTTAGGCAAATTACTTAGTGTCTTTGAGCCTCAGTTTCCTCACTTTTAAAATGGGAATAAAGATGGAAATCAACTCTATGTGTTAATTTCATATAAAAATTATCTTATATAAGACATAAAGAAGAGTCTTAGTAAACTTTTTATAATTTATTTTATTTTATTTTTTTTTGCATCAGACTCTCACTCTATTGCCCAGGCTGGAGTGCAGTGGCACAATGGTGGCTTACCGCAGCTTCGACCTCCTGGGCTCAGGCGATGCTTCTGCCTCAGCTTCCCCAGTAGCTGTGACTATTGGTGCGTACTGTTAGGGTAGGGAGGGTGAGGGTGGATGGATGGATGGGTGCAGCACTGCTGGAGCCGGCATGCTGGAGGTGCGTGCTGGTAACCAGACATTCAAGTTATGCAAAGATTTGCAACACACACGGAGATGAAAGAAGAAAAGATTTATTTAAGAAAGACATCACTTCCCACAGATAGGAAGAGGGCCGACAACTCTAGGTGAGTGTGGCACTGTAGACCCCGAGCCAGCTTAATCCTTTCTGCTGGAGATGTTGCAATCAGATAGATGTGATTGCCGTGACTTCCTTGTTGACCACTTGAGGATGTCTTGGAAACTCTGAGGGGGCTCCTGGTCACCAGGCACTGAGTCACGGATCTCACCACCTTCAGGAAGTTATAATGGGCCGATACTGGTCATGTTTGAGAAATTTGGGTTTATGAAAAGACAAATTGCAATAGGCTGGTACCAGTCATGCTTGAAGGATCTGTGTTTCTGCAAAGACAAAGTCAGCAAAGTTAATCTTTACCTAGAGTATGCATTTCTCCAGGACATAGCTTCTATTTTCTCATCATTGTGTTAGGGTTTAGGAACAAGATAAAAAGTGACTTCCTGCTCTCGGTTGGTCCTTTTACACGCAACTATGCCTGGCTAATTAAAAAAATTTTTTGTAGAGATGAGGTCTTACTATGTTGCCTGGGTTGGTCTCAAACTCCTGAGCTCAATCAATCCTCTTGCCTCAGCCTACCAAAGTACTGGGATTACAGGCGTGAGGCACTGAACCTGGCAGCAACCTTTTAATAAATGATAGTTTTAATAATATTATTCTAATTACCTAGTAGAATGCTTGGCATGTGGTAGTCATTAAGGGTATTTGGAAATTGAATGCTGAATGAATGAGCTTAACATAATGTACATGATTATTTTTATTTAGTGACTCATCACCCTTCTTTATCCTTGTATTCCAGCAGCACACAGTTCTGGACTTACGTTGTTGTTGTTGTTGTTTTTTTCCTTAGGGAAAAAAAACAGCTACAGTTCAACTACTGTTTCGTCAGATTTTCTATTACTTGCAGTCAAACCCAATCCTTAACAGATACAGAATTTGAATCAGAAGTGTCTGCCCAACATAAACAGATCATTCTTCCCCACTTCAACTCTCCCCCCACAAACAAGCCAGCTCCCCAAAGCCACCACCCTACCTCAAACCTCTGCAATCTGCTATTGTCCTTTAAACAAATAAAAGCAAGTTCTCACTCTCCTCAAAAGAAGACTCCCAAAGTCTCAGCTACTGTATCAATTTCCAACTCCATGTGTCTGGATGCCATTTGTTCCTGTTGTGGTTCTGCTGCAAGTTTGTTGTGATGTTTTGTAATCTATGCATTAAGCTTCAAAATTTACTATTTTTACCTCATGTAAAATAGTAGGGAAAGGGAGAGAGAAATTAAGGAGGACTTACTATCACATATGAATGTACATTAAAATTAGTTGGCGTATAGAATTATGAATATATGGATAGCTATTTCAGGTCTCTTTCTGCAAGTGGTCTTAAGATGATAAATGGTATCTATAACTTTGTTACTCATGTTCCATTTACCATCAGAAAGCATTTTGGCTGGCCAACCTTCTTTGCTTTGTAGAGTGATCCACATCTTCATTAGTGAGACACCTGTGACCTTGTTGGTACAGTTTCTAGAAAGATTTCAAAGTTTTTTAGGAGACTCTGCCAGTGAGCATGAAAGTATTAGAAAATGTCCCAGAGGTCTTCCAATTTTACTTTCCTGTGCCTATAGTATATCAGAAACCTGGTTTCCTCCTGATAACTGAGACCAAAGACCCCAGTCCTCATTAGAAGCCCATTTTGTAGTCTGTTTGTCTAGTGATTTGAGTAGCTCTTTGTAGTGTAGTGACAAAGTCAACATTCAGTTTAATGGAATCACTGGTGTGTTCTATGTCATTATTTCTTTCATGTGTACCAATATCTCTAAACTAACAGAACCCAGAATCATGTGCTAGAGAAACAAAACTTGGCAAATAGGCTAGAAGTGTAGTGACAGATGCCATTCATTACCACCATTCTTTTGAAACAAATTACCGTATTTGTCCGTGTTCTTAGCTGCAAATGATGAAATCCTCTTTAGCTAGCTAAGCAGAAAGAGATTTTTATAAAGTAGGTAACTCATAGAATCTCCAGGACAATTAAGAACCAGGGCTGGATTCTGACACCTTCCAGGAATAATACCCAACTACGTCATATGAATATTCTGGTGAAAACTCACCTGTAATCACTGCTTGTCTCATAACAGTGGTCATGGTAGGAATTGGATGACAAGTTCAGCACACTTGGTTCAGAAGAACCAAACCCTTAGGCTACCATGGTGGCCAGAAGATTAAATTCTTTGTACATAACAGTTTGTTCATTTTTCTTCTTTCCATGTCCAAGTCTTGCATAAATGCATGTTCTTGGCAGAATATATGTCACTTGTCTGTGTCTATATTGCAGTGTCGTGTAGAACACAGTTTTAAAAAGTATTATTATTATTTATTGAATTGAGAAGATTCACAATGTGGAAAACTATTAAAATGCAGAGATATTGTTTAAGAGCTGTAGGGTAGTCTCAAATAACATGGTCACTACAGCCCTGTTTTGATATTAATACAAGCCTCAGGTTTTTATTTTTCAAACTTTTTTATTAAGGTGAAATTTAGTTAATATAAAATTAATCATTTAAAAGTAAAATTCAGTGACATTTAGTACTTTTGCTTTGTTGAGCAACTACCACTTTTATCTAGTTTCAAAACATTTTCATTACCTCACCCTCAAAAAAACAAAACAAACTCCAAGCCGAATAAACAGTCCTTTTTCCTCCTTTTTCCCAACAACTGAAGAACCAATCTACGTTCTGTATCTGTGGATCTACCTATTCTGGATATTTCCTATAAATGAAATCCTACTGCATATACCCTCTGTATTTGGATTCTTTCATGTAGAATGTTTTTTGAGGTTTATTCATGTTGTAACATGTGTCAGGACTTTATTCCTTTTTATGGCTGAAAACTATTCCATTGTAAGTATATACTGAAGCCTGTTTCGTCATTAATCTGTTGATGGCTATATTCAACACTCACACCTATTGCAAATAATGCTGTTGTGAATATTTGTAGCTATTTAAATACCTATTTTCAATACTTTTGGTTACATATCAGGCATGAATTTGCTGGATTATATGTTAATTAGATATTTATCTTTTGGGGGAACACTAAACTGCTTTTCACAGTGACTGGACCATTTACATATCCACCAGCAATGTTCAAGTGTTCTGATTTCTCCACATCCTTGACAACACTTGTTTTCTGATTATAACCATTCTTGTAGGTGTGAAGTGGTATCTCATTGTGGCATAATTTGCATTTCCCTAAAGACTAATGATGCTGAGGAGTTTTTAATGTGCTTTTAGTCATTTGTATGTCTTGTTTGGAGAAGTATGTATTCAAGTATTTTGCCTGTTTTAAAATTGCTTATGTTTTTTGTTGTTGAACTGTAAGAGGTTTTTTTTTTGAGTTGGAATCTCACTCTGGCACCCAGGCTAGAGTGCAGTGGTATGCCCATGGCCACCCCAGTGTCAACCTGTTGGGCTCCAGCGATCTTTCTGCCTCAGTCTTCTAAGTAGCTGGAACTACAGGCATGCACTACCATGCCCTGCTAATGTTTGTGATTTATTGTAGAGATGAGGTCTCACCAAGTTGCCTAGGTTGGTCTCGAGCTCGCGAACTCAGACCATCTTCTTGCCTCGGGAAGTGGTCTTATGCAACACTCACACCTATTGCAAATAATGCTGTTGTGAATATTTGTAGCTATTTAAATACCTGTTTTCAATACTTTTGGTTACATATCGGGCATGGATTTGCTGGATCATATGTTAATTAGATGTTTATCTTTTTGGGGAACACTAAACTGCTTTTCACAGTGACTGGACCGTTTACATATCCACCAGCAATGTTCAAGTGTTCTGATTTCTCCACATTCTGGGATTACAGGCTAAGCCACTGAGCCTGGGTTTAAAAAAAAAAAAACTAGACCCCTATCAAACATATTATTTGAAAATATTTTCTCTCATTCCATAGCTTGTCTTCTCATTTTATTTGTGTGCCTTAATGTTCAAATGCTTTTAAGGCTTCAGTGTCCTATCTAAGAATCCATGACCAAATCCAAGGTCATAAATATTTATCCTTATGTTTCATTATAAGAGTTCAGAACTAAGTTTTAAATTTTCCAATAAAGTTTTACAGTGGGTCTCTGTGCCCAATCAAGCCCTCCATTTTGATTAAATGACTTTTGTTCCTGAAACCCATGAATTAAGGTGCTTGGGGCTTGGTGTTCAGAATGAAATTGAAAAGATCATTTCTTGGTACTTCTGGTCATAGCATTTTTGTCAATATTTTAGGATTTCATTTATTGAGGAGAGGGTATGGAAGATAATGCTACAGAAAATCAAGACAAGCAAGAGGAAAAGGAAATAAGTGAATCACTCTAGACTGATTTACAGTTTCTTAGAGTGTGGTACAGAAATTCAGTCATAAAAAGAAAACCAGAGTGTTCTTTTCCCCTTTATTTCTCCTACTTGACAGAATTGCTTATGTTCAATTATTCAGAAAGCTTCAACTGGTCATTCGTGTAGGCTGGTAGTAGCCTTGTCTGGAACAAGAGAGAGGCTCAGTAGTCAGAGTATTAATTGAAGGTTTAAGTGATTCACGCTCTATTTTATACATTTACAATGACCAATCTATTTCTTAAGGCAAGTTTTGGCCTCTTTGTCTTGATTCCTTTCTTTCTTTCTTTCTTTTTTTGAGTTGATTTCTCACTCTACTACCCAGACTGGAGTGCAGTGGCACGATCGCGGCTCACTGTAGCCTCAGCCTCCTTGGTTCAGGTGATCCTTCTGCCTCAGCCTCCTGAATAGCTGGAACTACAGGCACATGCCACTATACCCA